>NW_013666393.1:313257-320355 GCF_000517525.1 Limulus polyphemus
ATAATTCTAGAAAGGAGAGAGCGTGAGAATCACATGATCTCGATGACGCAACAATATGAACTATACTGTACTATACAGATATAGGCCTATTTTATTAAAATTATTAAACCTACTCTGTTATTTCACCTACAAAGATCTAGGTTTATTATATTAACAGTTTAATTTACTCCATTATATGACCTGCATGGTAACCGGTTTTTCCTTTAAGTAGGTTGCAAAGTTTTAACACCGCTCTCTGAAATTACTTGGTGTCTAAAAGTCCTACTTCTTCATTTTCTTAAGTGTCTAATTGTCTGGTTACCACCATTACAACCTGTGTATTAGAGAATTATCGCACAAGAGATCGAAATGTTTTACGTGGCTAAATAAAGATTTTCCCTTAAAACCTATTGTAAAAGCTGTTACATAAAAATAATTATCACCAGTAAGTCAGCTTAAATGAAACAATATAATTGTTATCCCAACCACTTTGATTTTAAAATTTTTGGCGTAATAATACAATTTTTCAACAATGATTTTTACCCTAACGGCTACAACTAAAACTTTAATCCATTTGATTCTCTAAAGTCAAAACTAAAGAAGTTAAATTTTCTTGTTTTGAAAATTAGACCAGGGTGGTGAAACTAACAATTCAATATATTGTAGTAATAAGATGGTGTTTATCACCTACTAGCATATGCGTGAATATAATAATAACTAACACGTTAATTAGTACAATTGTTAAGAATACTACGGAGGATAAAATGGAATAAAAGATGGACACTATTGTTTCTCACTTTTATTTTACAAGAAACTATCAGAGGAAGCATTTAACTAGTTCAGTTACTTGAAGATCTTTAGAAGTATATTTGTGATTGTTTTAATATTTATATTTTAACATTTATCATTCATTGTTTGTGAAAATTAATATTCGTAAGCTTAATCAAAACCGTTAATAAGGTTTTACTCTTAAAAAATATTAGAAATAAAAGAAGAAAGATTAATGTACAAGTGCGTACAGATATTTGTTTAAAACATAATATTCCATTCAAACTTTACGTAGTTTTATTTGGATATCTTATCAAATATGGAACTAGTTTCTCGGTTGAAAGGATACCGCTTGTTCTTGGTGTTTTGCCCTTCTATCTACCCTCATCATCAAGCAAATAGGTAGGAACTCCGAAACTACGGAGGCAAAGGATGATAATAACTTTTGTGTTAGAACGCGAAGGTTACGGAAGGTAGTCCACTGTTCTTGAATTTTTTTTATTTGGGGATCATATACAATAATTGTAAATTTTTGTCTCAAAAATGGTTTTAGCAGAAAGAAACGGTGATGAATTAACCACTCGAAACGGTCGTCGATCTCGCGGCGCTAGTCCAGCTACTAACAATGGACACTTCTCAGATGAGGATAGTACAACTGATGAATCGGAACATGGTATTGGTAATGTTATTCCTAATAATAACTAAATAAGTAATAAATTTTAAAGTAATGTAGCAACGTCTTTTGTAAATTGGATATTTGGTACATTTAAAATTTGAGTTGGGACAATAGCCTTGAAATCTATTTTCATTTTATCTTACATGACTTTTTGTTTCCTGAACACTTAAATTTAAAGTTAAATGTTAAAATTTCATGTTGAAACACAAAACAACAAACAGTATACAAACTTACTTAAGTCTTTTATTCTAATACTAATTTTCTATCATAGTAAGCTCTTATTTATTATTCATTCGACAGATTCTGGAATGCGAGTTGGAGAAGATTACCAAGCCTACGTTCCAGACTTTCCAATTTCAATTGGTAAATAAGTTAAATAATAACTAGTACTGAGTAGTACTAGGCTTACTACTACTATTAGTAGTGTTATTCAAGTTAGTGACGTACGGTAAAGTTAAAAACTAAAGCAGCTACCTTATACGTAGTAATAAATTATGGTTAATAATTGAATAAAAAGGACGGAGCATAATCGGTTAAAAAGTAAATAATAAATAACGAGAAATAACTTAGCTCATGATGACTATTAAAATAATATAATGTTGTATTCATTACCATTAGGCATTGCCAATAGTGGCAATCCCATTGTGGACATGGAGGCTAGTAAATGCCAGAGTCGGTCAATAATTGTTTTAAAGTATTTCAGATTTGAATTACCTTAGGTTTGTAGACTTTGATTTTATTATATACAGGGCCTATCTTCTATGTAGGCTTAGTTAATATTGTTTGTTTGAGGAATTCTAGAAATTCTTAATGGTAATACTTAAAATAGGAGTCTAGCCACTACAGGCTCCTGTTCCATCTCTGGTAGTAGCACTACCAAATAATCATCACTTTTTTTTATTCATATTTTGAATTAGTAAGTATAGCATATTTTGATTTTATATTTGAAATTCCAAATGCCATTTAGGCTGTAAATAAATAATATCAGTAAACAATTTTCTTTTGAAACAAAATGTTCAAAATACTTCAATTCAGACAAAAAAATTTCATTGTTTATATGAAGAATTATGTAAACTACAATTTACATTTTAAAATATTTTGACAAAATCTAAAGTACCGTATTTTAGACAGTAGCAGATACAGGGGTAGGATTCCAAGGGTTTGAACCCTGCCCTTTTTGATGCAAAATGCTATTAATATGCAACACCTATATTTTTCATCATTAATTTTGGATTTTCTATATGTATGCCTTTTTACAGGCTGAACCCCACCCTTCAAAAAATTCTGTATCCTTGCTTGTTAGATATTAAAAGAAATCCAAAGGTTCTGATATTAAGAGGAACTTCTGTGTTTAGAAAAATTCTTCCACAATAGTTATAAGAAATTTCAAATCTTTACCAGTGTTATTTAAAAAAAAAAAGTTAATTTTTTACACATTTGTCATTACAGCTAAAGTGATAACCATAAAATTGAAATAAATATATATATATATGTTGTAATTATTGGTGCACACAGTGATTTCTTATATTATGTTGGTGAAACTAACAACACACAGACGACAAGAAATCATTTTGGTATTCAGGGTTGTCCGTACACAATTTAAACCCAAATTTTATTTTTCAGGAATTCATTGATTCCCCATTTAAACTCCTGTAAGGTGTTGGCTTAAACTACTGCCACTAGCAACTCATTCCTTAAGTTTATTGCGTTTGTAATAATGTAGCTGTAATGTACAATGTAGCTGTCTTAACTGGAGTCTGGCATGCCTTTTTTCAAATCTTAAACCTATGTTCTTTCATCCTGTTCCCCCTGGGATACAGCTTAAAGAAATTAGAAGCCTATATCTAGTTGATCTACTAGATAAGCTTGTGAACTTGAATAAGATCACCTATTGTTCTTCATTTCTTAAGAGAAAAGTTAAGTGTTCTTAACCTATGTATCCCTTTAAGATAACCCTTCCATCTTCAAAATCATCTCAGTAGCCCTCCTCTGAAATCTGTCCAATATGTAAATATCTTTTATAGATATGGACAAGACTACACAGTATCATCAAGTGAAGCTTTACCAGTGACTTGTGTAACTAGATTATCAATATGTCTATAAATGCATTTAAAATTCTATTGGCTTTAGTAATGGAAACAAAACATGCCCACTGTGACTCAAGTGATGTATCAAACACTATTCCAACATCCTTTTCTTCAATCACACTATTGAATGGGTTCCTGTTTGTGTTAAATGTGCCTAAGTTATGATAAACCAAATGCATTATTTTGCCTTTATGTTATTAAAGGTCATTTGCCAAATATTTTTAAACTTGTCAATCTCTGCAAGTCATTCTTTAGTACAGTGGTTCTTAACCCATAGGTGACGACCTAAATTTGAGTCGCCAAGCCATTTTGAGTGGGTTGCCAAGGGTCTCCAGTGGCTGTCTGAACTTTCTTTTGTAGTCCAACAGTGGCTGTGTTAAGAAGGTCTATTTGAGGGCATGGGCCACCGAGCTAGCCCTGCAACCAAAATTTGGGTCACAGCCAAAAAAAGGTTAAGAACCACTGCTCTAGTACCTTACCAACCTCAATACAGCTAGAAATCCCAAGAGTTTAATGACATCAGCAAACTAATAATTTACTGATTATGCCCCTATCAATATTATTAATATAAACATGAAAAAGCAGTGTCTCAATTATGCAATAACTTCTACCAGAAGTGTTGCTAAAAATCTACAATAATACCAATAGTCTTAATTATGAGCAACGAGCAAACTACAAAGAGCTTCTATGACCACTTAGGTCCTCTGTTGGATACCCAATCTGTTTGCAGTGGTTTCAGCCCTAACCCAAAAACACCTGTTAAGGTTGGGCCTTCTTAGTAAAATTACTAAGCTCTGAAACAGAATTGTTGCATGTAAAGTTTCATGTATCAAGCCTATCATATGACCACTGTTGTTAATATTGTTTAAAACATTTAATATTATGTATCAAATCTATTTAATACTATAAATAACTAAAATACATATTAACACTGTAAATTACAATATATTACAGTGCTATCTGCCACCTTATAATCCAGTTAAGTAATCTTTTTTCAGTCCATACCAATGGGATTTTCTTGGTCAGTGTTCTGTATGGCATCTTACCAGAAGCTTTTTGAAAATCTGAGTACATTAAATCCATACTCTTTCTATCGTCCAGATAGAAGTCGTAAACTTTATATACTCCCCTTTACAAAGAACTAACAGTATACTTAATGAGTGAGTCTCCCACTGTGTAAACCTCTTGTTCATCTCCTTCTCCACTGCAAATCAGTTATAACTGTAGCTGAACCTGTCTCTTTAGTCTTTTATTACTGTGTAAATCTAGAACTCTTATTTTCCCCTACCCTAAAGCAACATTTATCTTAATTCTATCCATTTCCTGTCTTAGTTTTTGATTTCTGTTCCTAATTTTCTATTTTTTCCCTCTAATAGAGTAATATTCTCCAAAGTTATTTTTAAGAACCTCAAATAAGTATCTGTAAGTAAAATATACTGTATCTTTATGGAACTTCCTGAAAGTAAGCCCACAATTCACAAACATAATAATATCCTGGCACCTAATGCCACTTATAAACTCCATCCCACTTATACCTGAACTATCTCTTACCATGCTAACATTTTACTAGTGGTAACCAATTTTGTAGATATAACTAAAATTAAGGTATCTGATAGTATATGAATCTAACCTATATACAGTCCAGTGTGTGTCACGCCATGCTTGATTTCTCAAAATAGGAAGAGTCATAAAAGCCAAAATGCATTTATTCAGACTTAATCGTTTAATTACTGTCTGCCCATACCAATTTAGTGGTGGGAAGCCATGTTGGGCATGTACAGTAAAACCTTTTAAGTGTAGTGAGTGTTTGTATAATAAGCCTAAAGTAAAGACATAGTGTAAGATCACGTAGCCTAGAGCCAAATGCATAAAACTTATCATGAAAGTAAAAAATATCGATTCAATTTTAAACTTAAATTGTTTCTGAATTAAGCAATTTTCTGTTATATCACCAACATTTTTAATAAAAACAAACATCTTTAATCAACACAGACTAAATTAAGAAATCAACAAATATTTTTCCAGTTTTGTTGTCAATACATTTCATTTTATACTGTCAATACATAGACTAACAACAAGATTAGGTTATACTTTTGTTGCTAAGCAACATGACATAAAAGCCATTGTTGTAATGTGGTGCTACCAAAATGTACTGGCTTTTCTATATATTAGAAGTTGTTAATCTAATTGATTTTTAACAATAATTATCCTATGAATATGCTATGAATTCATTTCATGAATTATCTTAATTTTGATTGGCTCACAAAGGAATTGACTTTTGACTGCCTCAACTGCACTTTTCTGCCTCTTTGTTGGTCAAGCTTGATTTTGCAAAATTTATTTATTTCAGTTAGTTATGAAATGTAAGGTTTGGGTATACTATGGGGTAGGGGTGGTAGTACTTGCCCCATCATTTTTGACAGGATATATACTGGTTTTACATAAATCTAAGACTGTAGTATCCTAAGTAACTAATATTGTTATTAATACTATTAATGACTGCAGGTGTCAACAAATCTAGTTAAAGTACATGCAACTAATTATTACTTCTAAGTAATTTGCTAAAATGCTTAAAACTACCAAATACTGCAATAGTAATAGCACAATAGTTTTAACTCTTACTAAAATAAATAAAATTTCCATCTTCTTTAGCTAACTCTTCTAATTGTTCATTATTTCAATCTAATATTTAGTAACTTAGATGTTATTATTAGTATCCTGAAGTACTATAGTATAAATGCTTGCAACTTAACATTCTAAAAATAGTAGTGAGGCCTATTGATCTGAGTATTAGGCCTAATATTATAACTTTACACTTAGGCTGTACCTGCAGGTGTAAAATGTACAAGGTGTTAAATCTTAACCAAAACACACTAATTGAACTATTCTGAATCTTGTGCAAAAGTAATACTTAATTTTCAACAAAAAAAGTTAACTTTCGTAAGTGCTTGTAACTTCTCAGTGTCAGCTAAAAATACTCACTTAAGACTTGGTACTTTGGGTAAATAAAATGTATTCAGAGTTGTAAATAGTCGTTTAATGTAGTTATGCTATAACTCGACATTTATTGTTTATTTTTATTCTAGACTTATACTTTATAGTTCAAGTCTTGGTCTTTTAAACTTGTTCTTTACTACTTGCTTGCATATAAATGTGTTCAGCATAATTTATCTAAACCATCAGTTGACAAAAATGTGTGTCCACTTTGACTGGTGAACTTCTGAAAAGATTGTCACCAAATTTGTCATGTACTTTTAGGGCTCACAATGTGGGGAGAGCGGGGGGTGCTCAGATCTGACCCATCTGTGTTACCCACCACTGCCCCTCTATCTTCTTCATGCATTGAAAAGGTACATCAGCTAGTGTAACATATTGTTGCATCAGCGAGGTCACGTGACTAGTGTCACGCCCCCTGCTTTCTGGAAATATCTTACTAGATATAGGGTAGTCTGGTATATATATAAGAGGGTGACGGTGTGACGTAATAGTGTGTGTGTAGACAGTGAGTAATTGATCTGCAGTCAGAGAGTATTATTGAGCACGTTCGTTGTTATAGCGTTTGTTTTAGCGCGATTGTTGAAATTAAGT
>NW_013666393.1:321355-322138 GCF_000517525.1 Limulus polyphemus
CACTCACCAAACCCCATCGTGAAAGTCCCAACAGCTAGGTGTAAAATGCCAAGCACACACAGTGTCTATGTAACAGGAAAGCTAGATGACCAAAGGTGCAACTTTGTCGTAGACTCTGCGTCTCAGCAAACCCTTGTGAGCATCAAGGTGTTAGATCATGAAGAAGTACCAGAAGCCATACAGAAGCTTTATGGTGTGACAGGACATTCTACATGGTTGTGGGGACCAGTGTGGGTAACTATTCAGCTCATGGGCATAAAGGACAGACAGGAAGTATACTTGGCTGACATTGAAGACGAATGCATTTTAGGATTGGACTATTTACTACCAAGGAAGTTTGTAATTGATTTTGATAAAATGACAAGTTCCTGTAACTGTTAAAAGAGAGGTTGAACTAATTAGATGCCATCAAGCTGAAGTCAAGCCGATTGGAAGAGTTGATGATGGTGAAGTGGAACCAAATATAGATATCAGGGCAGAACAGGAGAGGGACCAGGATTTGAGGCCAATGATTGTACGCCCTGCTTGGGAGAAGGTGTCTAGTCTAAGCCCCGTGACAAAGCACTATTGGGCACAATGGGACCAGTTGAAGCTTGAAAATAGTATTCTTGTCTGGAGATGGGAACTACAGATGGGAAAGCGGCGACTTGGCAAACAGTTATACCGAGGAAGTTACGAGAAGTTGTGCTGCGTCGACCCCATGATAATTTAACAGGAGGACATCTCGGAATTAAGAAGACAAAGATTTTATTGGATAGGTATGAGGCGAGATGTGGAAGAACG
>NW_013666393.1:323004-350550 GCF_000517525.1 Limulus polyphemus
CAATTTTGAGAAGGGAAACTATGAAGCTCTTGATGAAGTTACTACCACTGATGTGACTGTTACTGATGATAGGATATTAACTGATGAAGTAGATGAATCCCACATGAAGCAGAAGCCAACGAGACAGAGACCAGTACAGAAGAAGATACATCCCATAAAATTAAGAGACTTTGTTGAATTGTAATTTGTGATTGTAATTCTGTACATTATTTAAGTTATTGTTAATTGTTATTGGTTTATTGTATGTGGTTATTGTTCGGGACGAACAATATTAAGGAGGGGGCAGTGTTGCGTCAGCGAGGTCACGTGACTAGTGTCATGCCTCCATCTTTCTGGAAATATCTTGTACCTTTGTGAATTGTCGGGAGATTACTAGATATAGGGTAGTCTGGTATATATATAAGAGGGTGACGGCGTGACGTAATAATGTGTGTAACAACGAACGTGCTCAATAATACTCTCTGACTGCAGATCAATTACTCACTGTCTACATAGCGTTTGTTTTAGCGCAATTGTTGAAATTAAATGTATCGTAAAGTTATATTCGGAAAGAATAAACCAGTTTTATTAAGTAAGGACTTGTGTCACTAAAGTTTCGTCTGAACGAAGTTACGGAAAGTTAATTAACAAACGGAGACGTAACAATATTTAAAAACATCTACAGTATAAACACTTAAGTACTAGTATTACTGTTAACTAGTACAGCAGGAATGTGTAAGATTGTTTGTAACTGTGCTAAGCATAAATTGTGAGGAAATATTTGTACTATTAATATTTTATTACTTCACTGTGATTTTTTTCCCTTTTCAAAGGTTATTTCTTTTCTTGTGGTTTAAGGTAGGCAGTACTATCCTTGTTTTGTTTTTTAAGTTTTGCAAAATATTTTTTTCAAATTTTGAATTACATTTTCATGGGATAACAAGGGTTTATTTTTCTGTCCCATTTTATACTACAACCAGGGCTCAAAAGTTTAGTGGTTACTCAAACTACAGAAATTTTACTCGTCCTATAAGGAGTTTCAAACAATATTATTATTAAGGTCATAATAAATGAGGAAAACTTGAGACATTGACTTTATTCTTGGCAGCAGTTTCCAAACATTTTTGACTTATCCTAAGAATTATTTACTAAAGGGGTCTCAGCAATTTCACATTAAATTAATGTTCATTTATAATATTGGCCCTTTGACTTACGTACCAAACAATTATTGTCATCACCTCACAACATATATGCAAATATGATACATGTCATGCACAGAAAACCAATATTGATTGCTGTTTTGATTTCTCATTCCAAATAAGGTTACATAAACAATGGATAAGAGATAAAAATAAGTAAGGCAAAATGTAAGGGCAGAATACCCAAACGTGATTAGAGCTCTTATGAAAAATAAATCTGGGATGAGATGCTAAGGAAAAAGGAAAGTATTCCTCCTATACAGATGCTTTGTAATTTTGAATAAACTCAGCAATAGTTTTGTACACAAGATTAAAATTTTTCAGCACCAAAGACTTTTAAATAGATTCATGGCCCTAATTAATGCACCATTCGTTATGCATGATAGCAGAATCAGTGAATGTGATGCTAAAATAGACATACTGACATAGTGAAAATAATGACGGTTTAATAATTAATAATAACGCGTCATGAGTTTCTAGAAGGATAATGACTTTTCCTGGCAACTCTAGTCTTTTCCAGGTGCCCTCTATTTTATTATATAAGCCCTGCAAATAAAGCAGAGATACAATTGCAGACAGACAGGTATCGAGATAGATAATTGGGTCAAGCGAGCAGTAGGCACCGTAAGTAAAGTGCGTGATTTGTTGTGAATTATAGCATGTGTTTATAAAAGTAGTTAACTTTAAAATGACTGTGGAAAATCTTTGTATTGCAAAGTTGTATTGAGAAAGAATAAACTAGTTTTATTTAAGAACGGACTTGTGTCGCTAAAGTTTCTCGGAAAGAATTTATACCGGAAGTTAACAAACGAGCAGACATAAAAATATATAAGGAGACATGAAGAATTTTCAAGGCCTGAATGTCATTTTTTTTTTAAACAACAAGGAGATTTTGCTAATTTATCCAAAAAATATCCTGAATTAGAAACTTGTAAATAAATATATTTAACTCTTCTAAGTTTTTTAAGGACCCATTCACTGTTTTCCTGACTTCACCAGGTTTTTTGTTGCTCCCATAGAAGTTTTTAGTGTACACAATTATACATGGCTAGTTATATAAACATTTGTAAAGAGCAGTTTGCTTATGCTGTGTCCATCTTTTTCACTTGGCTCTGCTGGGTTTATGTTGTACATTTGCTGTCATGTTAAACTTATATTAAAGTTTTTCTTCATTACCCATTTAAGCCGTCTCCAGCCATTATATGTCAACTACCTTGTTTGTGTTTGATTCTTTAAAGTTGTTCTTCAGGGCAAGTTCCAATGTATGGGTTACAGTGTATTTGAACAAACCAAGGTGCATCTGATGACAGGTTTTGACTTTAACTTTTGAAAGCACTAGCAAATAGTTGCTAGTTATCCTTTGCCCTTAGCATATTTTGTTACTGTTACTAACAACAGCATTATTCTTTTCTAAAATTAACTGTAACTTTATCATAATTAATGATTTCATGTATTAAATGTGTATATATCCTATTTGTATGTATAAATCATCTGTCATGGTTGTTTCTTTTTCACATATTTTCAAATGTCAAAAGAGGCTCAATTTGGCCAGAAACCATTATATCTGAATCGACAAAGTTTAAGGTTACCTACTGCTGACAGTATAATAAAAAAAACTATTTTATTATGTAAAGTTATCGATCAAATGCCAAAATTTAGCAAAGCATTAGAAGCCAGTAGGCCTAACATTTGTGATAATCATGGTCAAATTAAGAGGAATATGAAAAAAAAAAAAGCCTGCAGTTTTAGTGATTTCTGAATATTTTATGAGAATAAGTTATTTTTCTAGCCAGGTATAAACAATTTATTTTCTTAAGTCAGTTCTGTTTGTACTACCATCAGTCACTGGGCTTGAAACTGACTTTTTGGTCTCTTTTTGTCAGTTACTTCAAAAGTTACTACAAAAAAAAAGAGGCAAAATTACTCTTTATTTACAACAAAACTTCCAGATCATGTTGACCTTGCTTGAAAAGTTTTGAACAGTTTGTCCCCTTCTTATCAAATGTTTATTTCAGAGCATATGTTTGTATTTTTCTGCACATCATAAGTATATTTGCTTAAACCATGCTTTTTTAATATTTTGTAATGACTGATTAGTTTTACGTATTTTTCAGTGATGCCTGTTCATTGTTTTGTTAAAAATTTATAGAATATTAAATCTAGGTTTGTCATTTTCTTCCTTACTACTTAGTATGTGGATGTCTTATGTACTGTATTATCTATAAGGTGTCTTGCAAAGCAGATAAATAATTTATTGTAATTAAAATCAAGTAGTCATTAGTTTGTGTTATTTTATTACTAAGATTGAGTCAGTCTGCCATAAGACTTGCAGTGTTTACTGAAGTCTTGCCAAAGTTCATGAAGCTATTAAGTACTTTTAGAGTTATAGTATCTATACCTTTATGGTTATATGGTAGTTGCAAGGTTGTTTAAGTCTGTTGATGTGACTGATCTTGTAATCACAAAGTAACCATCAGAGTTTCCATACTATAATTTTTGACATGTTCTTGTGTATCTTCATTAAATTTGCCAAGCTTTCAGTAAACATTGCAAGTCTTTTGTACATAAAAAAACTAAATTTTTTAATTAAGTATTTTTACTAAAATTTGTCAGTAAATATTTGAAGTAAGAGTGTTGACTATGCCAAGTGCAAAATGATTTCCATGTTAAGATTAAAAATGCTTTTCTTCATCTGAAAATTTTCAAATTTCATTAATTTGTTTGTCATTTTAGATATGTCTAACTAATAAACCCACCACACAAGTTGTAAATTGCTTGGCAAATATGTAGCTCACATTACCATATTGAATGAAGTAATGTACGAGCAGCTTGCAAGCATACCTCGTGAAGAATTTTTATTATTATTCTTTTTCATATCTTACCTTATCTAACCTAACAAGTTTCTAATTTTTATAGCTTAGTTACTTTTATAACAATAAATGAAAAATATATATGAAAATCAAGAAATATAGTACTTAACTTTGACCTTGTTTTTTTTTTCTTCTTCTTTTGCTGTTGGTTTCCAGTGAAATTTAAGCCTTTTTTAATAATGATTGTACTATTAAAATAAATAATATTTATTTATTCAAATAATGCACCTAAGGACACAGAATGATAACACTCGCAAAGCAAATAATTTGACTGGCTTTCTAACTACGACAAGATGGGCTTGAAATAATTCTTTTAGCTGCCTGATCTGAACACTGTGAGATAAACTTTCAAACTGAAGATGAAACTGACATTATGCTTTACTGAAACCAAAGTAGCATTATGTGTCATTCAATAGATTATGGTTTTGCCTTTCTATTGGTCTTAAGTGTTGTAAAACATCAGAGAGAATTATTGGCAATTTGTGAAAGAGAGGATGTGACAGATGGGCATAACAAGTGGGTCTGGTTTTCTAGCTTATGGCTCCATAAAGAGATAAGATTGAAGGCTATAAAAATCAGACTTTGCCTTAGCAATATCTATATTATAATGAGTAATTTACATTAAACTCTGTACATCAAAGAGGGGTGGTAAATTAGAAAAGAGGGAAGACCTAGAGAACAAATGTCACGATTTTCATAAAATAGGAGACTGGTGATTTATTTAGATTTTTCCTTATATAATTAAGAACTTAACCCTTATGCAGTATTGGAATTTGATTCATTAACTACATTTTTATGCCAAGTTTATTTATATAAGTTTATATAAGGTAGTTTAATTAAATTTTGAATGTAACTCTTTGAAAGTTGACATGCACACTTGGACCTACCTGTACTGAAAGGGGTAAAGCATTCAGATTTCCATTATAATTTTTATTAGCATAAATATGTTATCAAGAAACTATTTACAATATATATTTATTTGTGTTGGTAATATTAATCTTTCTGTGTGTAGGTCCATGTCCCGAGTTTGCTCCAGAACGAGCACTGTTGGTATGGTCTCCTTGTCCAGAAATATCAGATAACAAATGTAAGTAATTTTATCTTTCAACTATTTCTTTCTTGAAAAAGCAAAAAGAGATATTTAGTAGGATTTTATATTCTGTTTTATTTTTTTTCAATCGATCTGTTCACAAAGTGCCTATTAGTTCTATGCCATTATTGTGATTGAATATGCATGTTAATTTAATTTTTAAATTGTTGTATTTTTGACTAGATATTAAAAAAAAGTCTAATTATATTTTGAAATATTCTTGCTCCTGGTTTTCAAAATTTATTTAGCTTGTCAAATTTAAATTCTCAAATAACCTGCAAACCCATATTTGCAGAGTATCAGAATTCTATATTTATGAATACCAGCTCTTTCTAGTAGTTGAAACATTTTGTAACTTTTATAGGTATTCATGTCATAAGCTAGTGCCAAGTGGAAAGTTATAACTGAAAGATTTTAATAAGACAGTTGTGGCCATTGAAAGAGTGTTTATTATGTACTTTAGAAATTTAATTGTAAATGGGATATCCTCTTGAAAACAAAATGGAATAAATAAATTTAAAAAACTTTATTTTTTCAGTGGATGAATACATTATATTGGCTAAAGAAAAATATGGATACAATGCTGAGCAAGTGAGTATACCTTAGGCACATATCGACAGATTTTTATCATGTTTTTAGTACCAGCTGAAGGAAATTTCTTATAAATACAATTTCCTCTGCATTAGTTGTCAGAAGATTCCAGTTAATTGTATGATCATTATATTTAGAAATATTCATTCATATTTTGGGTTTATTTGTTATAAAAACGTATTTCAAATTAATCCTATCAAAACAGGTCAAAGGCCATGTCATCACATTTGTTGACTTGCATTCAAAATTTTATTGAACTACTATTTTATGAATATATGTCAATAAATTTGGTATCAAATTGTAAATTATAATTCAAATTTTAGTATTATATGTTAGCTGATTTCTTAATTTAAAAGTAAATATTAAAAAAAAGCCTAAATATTGGTTTTTGTACATCACTTGGTATGTTGAATGTAGCATTGGTGCAGATTAGATGTTTTGATGTCCAAATACAAAGTCTACAGTATCTTACAAATTAGATACTCAAATTACCAGTATTGTTAAGCTAGGATATAAAATATGAAACTCCTAACTTTTTTATTTTCCGAGATATTAATATATATATATATATTGAATCAACCCAGGTGGCCCCACCCCCTCTCAATTTTTGAAAATACTTGCTCACATACACCTACTTCACCCATTGATGTGTGTATAACCAATCAAAAGCTCAGAATGTTCCCGTACTGGCTTTCTCAGCGTCTTTGAAGTATTTGGGCGGCAAACACGTTCTCTTCATGCTAAATTCCAAGCATTAGTGAGCTCGAAATTTCATATTTTTAAGACCCAAATACAGGTTAATCACTATGTTTGATAAATTATAATGGAATTCTGTGGTATTGATACAGTAATTTATGATTTTTGGTTATTTCAAAATGTATATATAAAACCTAAAAAAAATTATTTCATTTCATATCCTCCACCTGCGAAATTTGATAAGGCTTAGCAACCTATGATAAGCAGTAAACGAGTACAAAATTTGTAAGTAGAAGAGATAATTGTTTGCTATACTTCTCTATTTACTGTTCTATGTTTTAAGAAAAATAAGTTTAAGAACGTATTTGTAAATAGCAATAATGTATATACATATATATTGCATTATAACTGAAATGTAACTGTATTTTACAAAATACTAGTCCACTAAAGCATAGCCAAGACAGGTCACTTTGCAAAAGCCAGTCTTATATTCTTGGATATGGTAACATGAGTGCATGTGTGCTATGTTAATGCAACTTCTGTAATGTTAGCCAGGTATGGCTGAAAGGTCAAAATGATAAAAATAATAAATATATATATTGTATAATTTTATGAGATATAAGCTATTTAGATTAAACAATCGTGTTTTCGTGTTATAATCTGTAGTCATTCTAAAATGAAAAAAATCATAATTTATATATATTTCTTAATTTTTTTATGGTATGAGGTCGGTCAAATGGACAGAACCAATACAGAGATTTAGTAGTGAAAATAACACATAAAATATAAACTTTTTCTTAAAAAACATTTAATAATTATGTGAAGGTTATAAAGATTTTGAATGTGAAATTTGTAAATTTTCTGATGCATAAAAGTATTTTTAACCTTAAAATCAAAATTACTTTGCATGTTGGATAGTCAACATTCAAAAATAAAAAAGGCATGAGAAAAACATTACTTAAAAAATCTTTAAAAAAAAATTATGTTTTGCATACGTAAGCCTTGTAATCTTTACTGATAATCTGCCAAATTTCAAGAAGATATGCTAATATTATAGGTCTTTCACATACAAAAAAATCATATTTTTTAGTGAAGTATGTTTAGATTTAATGCTTTAACTTTTACTATAGTGTGTATATCTTCACAAAATTTGGCAGTCATTCACTTAATATTATAAGTTTTTCACATACAAAAAAATCATATTATTTAGTGAAATATGTTTAATAAGATAAAATAAAGATTTGTCCATGAATATATTGAGTTTTTGTTTTGAATAGTCTGTGTGAAAAGTAATTTTCATGTTAAAATTAAAAATACTTTTTCTCATCTCAAAAAACTCAAATTTCCTTTGTGTAATCCCTAAAACCTCGTAAATGCATTTCAAATATTTTTATTCAGTAAAACTTTATTTGTTATTTTCTCTACCCTATCTCAAAACAGGATTGGTCAATTCAGCTGACCTCATAACCACCAAAAAAATCAAAATTAACCTTTTCTTTTTCTTTCTAGAATGACTTGAAATTGTAACTTGAAACTACATTTGTTTATCCTAAGTAGCTCTGAGTTTGTAACAGTATACATCTATTTAGAATTAAATTTTATTTTGTCATTGCCCTTTGAACCGTGTCTAACTACTATTCATGCCATTATAAGTTGTAAATCATTGGGAAACATGCAGCTCACTTTACGCTAACGAATTACATTACCCACGAGCTGCTCGCGTGTTTGCCTCATGAAACATTTTTATTATAATATTATTATTATTTATTTTAGCTAATCTAATCTTAACAAACCTAAAATGATTCTTATTTTTACATTTTAGTTACTTTTATAATTATACATAAAGAATAAACATGAAAACAAGAAATAAAATACTTAACCAATCTTCTTTTTTCTTACTCTCGGTTTTTGAAGAGAGTTAACCCTAATTTTTTATACTATAGATAGTAATGCACTTAATAATTTTCATTTAAATTAATAATGTACCGAAGAATATAGACTAATAACATGCAAAAACAAGACAGATTCACCTACTTCTCAATATTTTCTGGCTTTCTAACTATGCGACAAGAGCCATTATAAATTCATCCAAGCTAGTCGTTAAGTTTTCCACAGGAATGATGTTGTTACTCTGAATGAAATTGACATCTTACTGTTCAGCACATTTGATAGATGAAAACCTTGACTTTCTATTAGTTATAGGTAATATATAATGAAACGTAAAAGAGAACTATCAACGAATTCTGAAAAAGAGGATGTGGCAGGAGGGGTCTGATTTTCTGTTCGACAGCTCTGTAACCAAACAAAATTGAAGGCTATAAAAATTATGGTTTGTCTGAGCAATAACGATGTTATAAAGAGTAATTTACATTTAGTTTCATATTTTGTTGAGGGATGGTGGATGCTAAGAGAAAATATGCATGTGGGTCACGCTAGTGGAAATTCATGATATTTTTATATATTGCCTTGTAGAATTAAGAACTTAAAACTTGTATACTATTAAAATATGGATTATTAGCTAAAATTTTATGCTATTCTAATTGGTATAACATAAACCAAAAGTAGTTAAATAAAATTTTGAATGTAAGACACTAAAACCTTGTGTCATGCCCAGTATAGGATACTCGTGGCAATAGGGTTAAATTGATTTTGTTTACTAATAACTTTACTATTTCCTAATGAACTCTTATATACTGTAGTTGAAATTGTTTTGTTACATGATGCTATATGTTTAAAGCACTAACAGACCCAGTGCAATTATTCAGTGATTTTGGTACTAGAAACAAAATGATTCTTGAATTTAAATTTTATACAATAATATTTCAAATTATGTGTTACATTGTATTCACACTGAAATTATGTATGGTTATGTATCAAATATGAAAAGAGTGAACCAAAAGTTGTGGTGGTATCAGAAAGTAATCTAAAGAATACATACAATAGGTAAATAAATGTCTTTAATAACATGTTTAATAACATGTCAGGAAACTATAGGGAGCTCAATTTTGAGGAACACCTTATGATATGGGTGTTAATAGTATATTTTTCTCAGCTAAGGAGTAAACTCGAAATAAAACTGGAGTTGTAAGTGTAAGTTTACATTATTTATGTATTCAGATTACATTATTCAGTACCTGAATGTCATTTAGACCATACATAAAATCTGCCTCATGCACAAATATTAAAAATATGAAATTGAAGCAATAACCTAAAAGTTTTTATGTATATAGATTCTGAAGTGGTCTTCCCTCCTTTCACACAGAGCTATCTTGATTTTCATCTGCCCACTAAGCATTGCTAAAAAGATTTCACAACCAGTGCACTTGTCTACATATCACATCAATTTTACACCATTTCTGAACATGTACATATTGTGACTACTTTCCACCAATAGTATTGTGCCACATATATTGGCACAGCTAGCTCCCTCTGCTATTCCAGCTCAATTCTCACTTTCTCAATTGGGACAGCATTGTTTAGACGTGTTTTTTTGCATGTGGCTACTGTTTATGAACATTCTTCTTTGCCATTTAAATTTTTTCTGGACAGT
Organism: Limulus polyphemus; assembly: GCF_000517525.1. NCBI lineage: Eukaryota > Metazoa > Arthropoda > Merostomata > Xiphosura > Limulidae > Limulus > Limulus polyphemus. Next base: position 332,980 of record NW_013666393.1, read on the forward strand.
TTTATTTTACTGTGTTTGCATTCCCTTGTTTCAACACTTTCTTCTGTATTTATTTCTTGTTACCAAATTACAAGAGATCTTAATATGAATTTGCAATCAATGTATCTACTACGGAAATCCCCGTTACAGTCAAAAATGCTACTGGTACGATTTCTCAGGAATCAGGTTCGACTTTATCTGCAGAGGAGGTATAGACCTTTTCCGATACAAAATTTTATATCTTCTCACAAAAAGCTTTCTCAATTAGTACTGCCCTCTATTAGCACAAATCTTTGCTCGCCACTAGCCATGTAACTCACTTCTTTTTGCATGCAAATGATCATGCAGCAACCCTCCACTAATAGGAATGTGACACTACCCTATCGTAACTAGTGCCCTCTCTAATAATGCATTTGTTAATTACTTCCAATTGGCAGTCTTACTGTTAAGTTGTGTTTGTTTTCACTCTCAAATTTCAGAATATTTGAATTTTTTTTCTAGGTACGTTTTGTTTGAGTTTATACTATGTAATTATGCTATCACAGTTTCAAGTAGTTACTATTACCACTGCTGTTCCTGCCACCAGCAGAATTACCGACCATGTCTTCAGGGTCGATCCCACAATTATCGGCCAATGACTTGACTATTATGATCCATAGAGAATTGTCTAATTTTAAACAACACCTGAGGAGTATCCTGTCATACCAATGCCTGATGTGTCTGACAGGGAGAATAAGAATTGGGACAGCATTTTTCCTTCTCCTGAATATGCTTCTCAATCATATGTCATATCGGGGGACTTGCCCATACCTCCCTCTCCCTTTGTTGACTTGATTAATCAGGTATGTTCGATTTTGTCTTTGTCTCCTGTTTTCCATAATTCTACCCCTACCCTCTTTGGGTAAATATCTGATTTTTCCACCTTCACCAAATATTAGGTTTCATGCTAGTCATTTAGGGGAACAGTTGAGAGCAGGGGTCAGTATGCCTTTTCCCCACCTACATTGGATGATCATGCTTTTTCTGCTAGTTGTGCCAACTAACCCTATTTAGACTCGCAACATTTGAAAATTCTTATTTCTTTGTGGGATTCGAACCCTAATATTTTGGTTTCCTTTTCCTAACCTACTATTCTCCATGCCTTATCCTCCCTTCATCTTTTGGCAGAAGCTATTCATCAGTCTCCTGAGGAATTTTCTTATATATCTCCTAGTCTTCTATTTGCTACCATGGCATACCTCTCCTATTTGACCTTAGCTTTACTGGTGTGGCTGATATGTTGTTAGGATCTTTAGGTGGGGATGCTCTATTATCCAGGGTTCATTTACCTGATACTTCCTTGCATGATTTGCACCTGTCAGCATTTTTCTTGGAAGAGTTATTTGGGGGTCTTCCTGACAGTTTGGAGTCCAGGGTTGAATCAGCCTGTCTACATCACTCCATATCCTCATTGGCTTCTTGTTTGTCCCAAACACCTGTTCCTATCAAAATGGCATGCAACCATTTTCTAACCAATTGTCAGTCCCAAATTTTCGTTCATCAGCTTGGCACATTCGTTGTTGCTGCTCTTTGTCGTGTTCATGGCATTCAGTGTTGGAGACTTAGTTCTTGAGTCAGGGCCAGTGGGGGCCACACTCTTACACTCCCACATTTGGAGAGCTCATGGTCGATCCATGGGTTTTGAAAGACTTTGCCTGTTTGATAAATGGGACTAATACTGCTGTAGGGATTCCTTTTCTTTTGCATCATCCAGATTGTCACCTTTTAATGATGCTTCCCTTTCCAGTTGGGGAGCATATTTTGAAAGTCGGAAAGGTTTGGGACTGTGGACTCTTATAGAATCTGCTCTCCATATCAATATCTTGGAGATTCCTGCTGTTCAGCGAGCTGTCTCTTCGGGGACAGATGATGATGGTACACTCAGGCAATTCAACGGTGGAGTCCTATGTCTCCAAGCAAGGAGGCACCCAGTATAGGGAATTTTGTTTTTGGACATTGGGTCTTCTTTACTGGGTCCACAGCCATCACATTACTTTGCAGATGTGTCATATTTCAGGTACCATGAATCTGGTCACGGATCAATTATCCAGATCTGAGACAAGATTATACAAATGGGATACTCCTTGAATTCTGTCATTTTTTTGGAATTTGTGTGCTCTTTGAAGTATCCCTAATTTGAATTCATTTGCATCTCCTTTCAACACAAAACTTCCCAATTTTGGGTTGCCTATGCAGTGGATGCTGTCAGCCAGAATTGGACCAATTGTTACGTATATGCTTATCTTCCTATTTGGCTTCTTCCTCATGTCATTTTTATAATTCAGACCACTCCTTGTCACATTCTATTGATGGCCTCATATTGGCCAGCTCAAATGTGGTTTCCACTTCTATGACAGCTATTGGTGTCACCACCAGTTATTCTCCCTATGTCTCCCATATTCCTTCTTCAGCTTCACTCCAGTGTGTGTTATCCTTCCTTATCCGCAATCCATCTTCACATCTGGCTTTTGTCCGGTGCCTCACCAGATGGTCCAGACTGTCCAGGTGTGTTGCTCCTTGATTTTCCATCCTGTTTGACCATCATCATTGGCAGTTTATTTCTTGGTCTCTATGCCAGGGTTACCATCCTTCTCAACCTACCATTCTTCATTTCTTGTCTTTTGTCACTTAGCAGGTTACAGGGTGGCTTCTCTCTCCACTTGGAATCTCAATGTTGTCATTCATGCTCTTATTCATCCTCCATTTGAACCTTTTGTCATCTTGCTCATTATATCACCTTTCATTGAAGTCCTTGTTCTTCTTTTTGTTGGTGTGTGGTTGCCATTGTTCCAATGTTTTTGCGATCATTGTTTATAGTATGTTGTTCCATCATTCTATATTCTTCTCTTTCCCAACCATTCCTTTCTACCTACGACTTTGGCTGTCCAGGAGGGCGTTTCTGTTTTCACTCCCATTTCCCTTTCCTCCATCTCCCATCTTTATGACCATTCAGATCCTGATCGCATTCCTATGTTTTGTCTGGGCCCTCTAGTGACATGTGACTGCTTCCCTATGTCTTTTATTCCATGGAATCCCACTGTTTCACATGATCTTTCTAACATTACTCTTATGGGTTGGGTTCACCAGGTAATTCGCTTGGCATATTTTTTCCTTTCTCTGGATGAATGTTGCCTTTTTTGTGTTTTTTCCCATCAGTTCCATCACCTGACCATGTCCCTGGCTGTCCATTTCCATCTTCCTTTGGAGGGAATCATCAATGCAAGTATGTGGACAATCCCACACACCTTTACTTCTTACTACCTACATCACATGACCATTTCATAATCTATAGGTTTCCATTTACCTCCAGTCACCATTTTACGCACTTCTGTTTCTTTTCCTTTACAGGGAAGTGTTGCTCATTCATTATGGATCCCACTCTGTGATGAGTGGTGCCTGACCAAGTATACTTAGTATCAAATCCGCACTGTACGTCCCATGACCATGCTAGGTGACTATAACATTGGGGCATTTCCTACTGCAGACCTGATGTACAATTCCAGATGCAGCTAGGTGTTGGTTGATTGAACTCCATCCAATGGTCATCTAAGGATCAATATCAAGTATTATACTTGAGACAATATAACACGTTACACGTGTCATTGAGATGTAGTGTTCCATAGAACCAATTGTAGATATATCTAGTAGGTTTTTGCTCTATAAATATGTTTGTCCCAGACCTTACACTCATGGACTTACATGGGTAAAGCAGACAGGGATTACTGCACATCTCTGATTCTCCATAGCATTGAGGCTCTTTCTACCGAGGTCCTGAAGTGCAATTCCAGATGCTGCCAGGTGTTAGTTGATCGACTCTGTTCTTCCTTTCAAAATAGGGTATCATGGTCTCCCATTGCACTGTCTCCAGTGCTGCAGTCCTTTGGACTCACCAACACACTTTCTCCTCCTTTCTTCTAGTGGAGTAGGGAGTTCTTGCCACTTACCAGTTCCTAGCTGCTGGAGTGATGGATCATGGAGGCCAGTCTTCCTGAGTGAAATACAGTATCACTCAGTTGAAAGTAGGATGATTGCATTCTGCTGGTGTCGATAGCATGATGCCCTTCGTACCACAGATTAGATGTACAATTCCAGATGCTACCAGATTGTAGCACTCTACCACATATTTATACACGTATATAAATATATATTCCAGTTTGCCCCTCCTTTTTACCATACTCTGGATTTTGGTTTTTGGTTGGGTCAGGTGTTAGTTGGAGATGGTCCAGCCACATAAGACCTAATGTATTTTACTGGTTCCCTCCTCCTACCATAGACTGGATGATAAATTCTCAATGCCACCTTATTTTGGACTGGGGATATTACCATAAGTTTATGTTTGATGTTATTTGAAATTGGATGAAACACATGGTTACTGCATGTGTAAGGCTGACTTCTCTGTTCCTACCATGGACTGGATGTAAGATTCCCATTGCTGCCAGGTTTTGGACCAGAGGAGAATGGCTCTTGAGCTTTCCTTACTTTTATCATCTGCTGGATGTTGGTTCCTGGTAAATCCAGTGTTGGAGGTGTGCACATGTGGAGTCAGGTTCTTGGTACAGATGTTCATGTTTCCATCCAGTACTTGTTTTTTGAATTGAAAAGTAGAGGACCCTCTTCCTTCCGCAAACCTGATATACAATTCCAGATGCCATCAGTTGTTGGCTTAGGTCAAACTCCCATTTACAGTCTGTTGTGCCCAATCCATTCAACACTTTCCCTTTACTGCTGATAACATTTTAGGGACCCTCCATGTTTCTGCCCTTTCAGTTTTGGTGACACATTCTTGTAGGGTGAGGAGTATACCTGGCTCAAAAGTGATGTGGTCTTCCATTGTTGTGACATTTTTCATTTTTTACCACACCTCATGGTCTTTTTTTTGGGGGGCGCTTTCTCAAGGAGGATCATATTCTTACCAGCCCACCTCTAGTTCACTGTGGGACTCTAGCTTTTTGTGAGAGGATGCAAGATATCATATTGGAAGTTAACATTTTCCTAAGCTAAATACTTACCTCCTTTCACATTTCCCACCTGTTTTCCTCACTTCTGGTGTATTGGTTGACTTGGTCATAGCCAATCTCGAAGTGATTAACAGGTGCATTATTTGAGAGGGCACTAGTTATGATGGGGATAGTGTCACACTCTTATTGATGGAGAGTTGCTGCATGATCATTTGCATGTAAATATGCAAAAAGAAGTGGGAGTTACCCACTTCCTCTACCATTCTTATTGTGTCATACTATATCACAACTGATCCTTCCTCCCTCAGACGTATGTTGCCACCGGTACTCCAATTCCGATCCTGATCGGCTTCCTTGGATGGAGTATTTCCGCAAGACCAGTGGTATATATATAAATATATGTGTGTGTGTGTGTGTGTGTGTACTAGATATCAATAATTTTCAATCTGTGGTAGACTGTCACTCATGGACTTCATGAGTAAAGCAGAAGGGGATTTCTGTCGATCCCTGCTGACCCTTTGATTGATTAAATCTAGGTTGGTCTGCTTTTCAAAGTAGGGAATCACAGACACCCATTGCATTTCCTCCGATGTGATGTTTCTCTGGACTCTCCACTCTTTTCTTCCTGTAGAACGTGGGAGTCTTTGCCAGTTCCAAGTCTTTGGGGCAGTAGACCATGGAGGTTTCCTCCTGAGTGAGTTTCAAAATTCAACTTTGCCATAGCTAGTCATTAAGAAGAGGGCAATGCTGGTTTCTTCCTTTCATTTCTCCCAGATGCTTTTTCCCAGGTGGACACATGTTGGTTGGAGTGGGTCCAGTCGATGTGGGATCCTCCTTATAATGCCAGGTTCGTGATGAGATCAGCCTGTTCCAACTGATGTGTGCACTAGGTGCCTCTTTTCTTGTTAATTTATGTTGCAGGAGGTTCTTTCCCACCTCCTGCAGTTGAGTTTGTGAGACTTCGTCTCCCTCATAATATACTAAAAAAGAGGGCTTCCCGAACAAACTAGGAAATTCACGATCATTTGAGAAACTTCTCGCACATGCCACCTGTGTCATCATACATTACAGCTGACATTCGTATTTAGAGGAATATCTTATCTTAGTCTTTTATTTTTTACAGTACCTGTATTTAGTCAGGTGCTTACACCCAGTCTTGAGCAAACATCGAAAAATGTGAATCATTTTTTAAGTTTTTTTTTCTGATCAAACATATGTTTTGAATTAAAATACTGTATTTTACTTGTAACTGAAAAGCAAATTTAATGTTTACATATAGGGTAAAATAATTTTTCTGGTTTGTTACTTTTCACGTGTATGATAGTCATGTGCAAACCTACATACATAACAACAGTAATTAGAAGTTTACTTAGCTATATAAAAAGTCATGAAAATGAAACATTACTAAGCTGGCTGTTTAAGTTTCATTATAATCCTTTAACACTCTCAGTTGAATCACTCGAATTTGTGACCTCAAATTGCCCTTTATAGTTTCAATACTATAACTTCTAGTGCGTTTTGTGTATGTTCACGAAATTTTGCAAGCTTACTGAAAAGTAAGCATTTCAAGTTTTTCAGCATCTTTAGTTAAGTATTTTTACTAAATTTTGTCTAATTATATGGAGTCAGAGTGTTGATTGCTCTGATTGTAAAGTGACTATGATGTTAAGAATAAAAATACTTTTCTTCATCTGAAAATTTTCAAATTTCATTTGCATAATCCCAAAATATCCTAACTAAATATCAAGCATTTTCTGTTTGTTGTTGTTGTTTTTGTTTTAAGAAAAACCATATTTTATCTGTTATTTTCTAAACTATAACTCTATACAGGGTCGGTCGATTTGACTGATTTCGTAACCACCATAAAAAGGTTAGGAACTAATTCTAAGTTGCCCTTTTTTTCCTTTCTGGAATGACTGCAAGTTGTAACAAAATTTTTATTATTTTTCTCTATTTTACCTAATCTAACCTAATAAGTTTGTGATTTTTACATTTCGGTTACTTTTATAATATTAACTAAAGAATACACATGAAAAACAAGAAATATAATTCTTTCCTGGGTTGTCGCCTTCTACTTCTTCTTGTTGTTCTTTTTTCTTCTGCTGCTATTTTTATACTACTACCACAAAATAATTTTTTATTCAATTAAATACTGCAACTAAGAGCCTGTATGCTAAAAGCAGACAATGTCCTATAATCATAATTTTTTGGCTTTCTAAATATGTGTTAAAAGCCATTAAATATTTGGCTAAGCTCCTCATGTTTCCCACGGGAATAAAGTTTGAACTGGAAGCAAAATAGACAATTTTCAATACAGAAAACAACATAATATAATACATCATTTGATTAGTTAAAACTGGCTTTATGTTGGTTATAATGAATATAGTATTAGACATCAAAGAGAACTCTTGGAAATTTGTGAAGGAAGGGACGTGACAGGTGGGCATGGCAAGAAGGGTCTGGTTTTCTGGTGTATGGCTTTGTAACCAAATAAGGTTGAAGGCTGTAAAAAGTTATGCTTTGCCTGAGTAATAACTATATTATAATATGTAAATTTACTTTAAATTCTGTACTTCTCAGAGAAGTAGTAAATTTATTAGAGAAGAGGAAAGGCCTAGAGAGCAAGTGTTACAATTTTCATGCCAGCGAAGATTGAGGGTTTTTAGTATTTCCTTATAAAATTGAAACTTAAAATATATATATAATATAAAAATTTGATTCGTTAGCTATGTTTATTGATAATAAAGTAGGTTAATTAAATTTTTAACATAATTACAAAATGTGACATGTCCACTCTTTGACGTGCCTGTTGAGAAAAGGTTAATATCTGCAAATTGGATTGAATGAGACACACAAGCTATTCTTCTGCATGGTAGTTTAAATAATTACCTAAAGAATAGTTTGACATTATGAAACACTGCTTCATAACAATTTTGTATTGATTTCAAGGCATGTGGTTTTATCATAAAATACAGGAAATCTAACATTTCAACATTTGAGGATTTCCACACACTGTTCCAGTGTTATTGTTATTGCTTACAGAAATCCTTGTGCATAGCATCCAACTTTGTACCTTTCCACTGAATTGTTGGTTATTTATCATGTATATAAAAAAATTCTTTTTCAAGCATCTTCCTCCCTGTACCAAACAAACATTATATTACTTGAAATAAGTGGAATTACACTAGATGTTTTTGAACTGTTACATGTTGAACATTTGAAATGTTTTTTAATTTATTGAGATATAATTTTTTGTCCTAGGCTCTTGGAATGCTTTTCTGGCATAAATATGACTTGGAGAAAGCTTTGGCTGACCTTCCCAATTTTACGCCATTCCCTGATGAATGGACAGTTGAAGATAAGGTTCTTTTTGAGCAAGCATTCCAGTTTCATGGTAAAAGCTTCCACAAAATTCGTCAGATGGTAAGAAAAGTAAAAAAACAAATATCATTGTGTTTAATTTGGTGAAAAATTGGGATTTATTGGAACTTTACTCTTATTAGCAGAGAAATGAACACACAACTAAAAATCAACAGAAAGTTCGACTTCGTAAAGGTTTTATGTGTAGTACCTTTCAAAGCACATGGTCGAGGACATTTTCATGATTAAGTTTGTCAGGTGAATTGAATGAATATATCTTCACAATAACATTTTTCTGCTGTAGCAACAGAAACTATCTTGCTGACAAACACACATGGGTGAAACATAACTTCGTCAGTTTTGGTGGAAGAGGTAATTAGTAAAGAAATAGTTATGTAAACATATTATTTAATGAGGATACTGACTTTCAATGGGATAGTGTTTAGCTGAAGTAGATTTCAGGAAAACTGGATTAGAAATAGATTCTTGAAAAAAAAAATATATATTTTCAATTCTGTCTCACACTATGTTACCAAGCGCCATTTTTCAAGAGCTACAACTCATAAAATAAGGTGCATGCATGAATTTGTTTTGTTTTCTATAGTTACAGGCTATTTACTGTCAAGAAAGTTATCTGTAATTTTTAAAGATAAAAAGTAGTGGGATATGAAGAAGAAACTCATCTTAGCTTACTTTGTCATTATAGCTAGCATAAATATTTTAGCCAGAACGGCTGCTTAGAAATGGTTAATGAACAGAAATGGCTTAGCTTTTGAGCCAGTTAGGGCTTGATATATCTGTCTTTTGCATTCAACACATTGCAGGATGATAGACTCATTTTTAACATAATCATCAGCACAAGAAACAGGATTTTTTTTTTCATATTTTTCCTTAACAATCCAATTACGGTGTTTTGATATAAAGCATTGGTTTTCATTCTTTTAAGGTAGTTTCTACCTTTTATACAGCTGGATAACTTTGTAAATTGTAACAAATAATAATATAAGTAGCTGTGTTAATAATAATCAAATTATAAAGCATTAAGGGTAATCTTTATTTAAAAAATAAATGCTCTTTTTGTTTTTGTAGCAGTTGAAAAGTACATGTGAACTAGTACATAAGTTAAATTTAGGAACTCCCATCATCAGTTTTGTTTTGACTTCATATAACTTTCTTTCATTCATTTGAAATAGTATTTAAAAAATCTTTTCAGAACACTCCTAACTTAAGGCAATTATTAGAGTTTTAGTCCATGTTATCTGTTCATTTTAATGTAATACTGTTCATTACAGTGTATTTTTAAATTAGTTTTAACTTGTTTCTTTTTCTTGTTTTCAACTCTAAGAAATCTATTTATCATAATGTATTTGTATGTTTCTTTGTTAGTTGCCAGACAAATCCATATCAAGCTTAGTGAAGTATTATTATTCATGGAAGAAAACAAGAACCAGAACTAGTTTGATGGATCGACAGGCACGAAAAATGTCGGGCCATCAAAATGAAAATAGGTGGTTAAAATATTTTAGTTTTTGTGTGATTTAGCATTCATTTCAGAAATTCAATAAATATGTTTTATTGCATTTTTATACAGTTAATGGTGTTTTATTCATTTCTTGTATACCCAAATGTGCTAAAATTATTGTTTTTTAATTTGTTTAATTGTGTAATCTAAAAGTGATTGTTCCTGTACTTGCAACCACAGTTATTGAAATTTATATTTAGCTCAGTTTGTAGTATGAAATTTATTGTATTTGATTTGGAAGCACTTATATCGAGTTTTACATTTAGTTTAGATTAGGACGTTGAAAGTTACTTTTCTTTCATATATGATCACAAGTATTGAAATTTGAATTAGTTCAGTCTTGTAATGTGGAAAAATTGTCTATGTTTTGTATAAAATAGTGATGCAGGGTCAGAACCAGCCTCTGAAAATGACAGTGATATAGAAACAGAAAATGGAGAAGGGGTAAATATTTACTTTATTATTATTATATTAGAACTGTAATAGAATGCCTGCTTCATACCTTTGAACATAACATTTCTTATGAAACTAAATATACTTTCTTGTGATTTTTGTCATTTTTTTGTTTCTAGTGAATAACTTTCAATTTTAAACTCTTCAAAAACTAAGAATTTACTTGGAAGTAGTTGAATGTGTTTATACCAAACAACATCAACTATAATTGTATAGCACAGATTAATGACCATTAGTATAGAGCAGAAGGAATCTAAAAAAAAAAGATTTATATCTATCACAAAAAGATATACTTGTTACAAGATTTTTTCCTAATGTAAGTATGCTTTAATTTACCAAAATTGGATTCTAGAATTTAGTTTATAAATGATTTACACTGGAGTGCAAAATTTTTTTGCGTGGTGGCCAGTATTAAAAAACAAAACTCAGTATTTGGTAAAATATATTTAATTTACCTTGTATAGTAATTAAACAATTACTTCAATATTTTCTCTCATTTTAGTTTTATAGCAGTGGTATTAAATTTTCTCACTAATGAAGAGAATTTGAACATTAAATCCTGTAATTTTTGCTTATGTACCCAAATTCTGCTCTAAATGTGTAGATTTGCCACCATTAGATTCCTTGGTTTAGATGCTTCATAAATAAATATTATTGCATGCATTGAATTGGCTGTCTTTTTAGACAAATTTGGATCATTCTGATTCACTTATGTTGGTCATTTTTTAGAATATGTTATTTTAAGTTATGGATATGTGCTTATCTCAAATTGTTTGCCAAGCTCGGGCATTGGACATATGGAGGTAGGAATTTTTGTGTGATAACATAATACTCTTTGTTAGAATACTACTTTTATACTTGTATCTGACTAGTCTTTCCTAAAATTATATTTTTTGGTAGATATGTGATGATTTTGTTTAATTACATCCTCTTGCAATGTGTTTTAGATTTTCATGCACAATTTGTATTATAGTCTTTTTCTTGCATCTTTGAAAAAAAAAAAGATGCATCTCTATGATATGATATTGGTCTTTGTGTGGAGCTGTTCTTTATGTAAGTAGGCATGAAAAAATATTTGTATGTAGAAAACTTTGATTGTTTCTTTCTTATAACTAAACATGTATGTTTTGTATTGTAGAAAGAAGAATCACCTAAATCTTGCTCAAACTGTGGAGCTTGTTATTCCCAGCTCTTTACAACTTCTAAAGGAATCTTGTGCAATGGCTGTTATCAATATTGGCGGTAATGATAGTTTTCTATTTTAATACTTTTTCCATTTATGATATAGTTAGATTACTAGTTTTTTCATTTACTTGTGTTATATCTGTACATTCTTTATAATTATGAATCTAATTGTGTAATTTTATCTAATTGTAGTATGAACCAAAATGCATTAGAAGATTGGTATACAAAATAATAATGTAAAATCCTGTATATAAATGAAGTTAAGTTACGTCAAGTTAATTTGTAAGTTGTACAGGTCTTTTTAAATGTGTTTAGGTGATATACACATATAACTTGAAACCATTTTGATGTCCAGTAGGACTGTGGATCACCATAAAGTTATTGTAAAAGTTCATAGAATTGACCAAAAATCTCCAGAGCTTCTGATGAAGCCAACCACTGTTATAACATATTTCTGTTATTTAATATATTATTATTATTTTTTAATAAGTATGACATTTCGATCACTGATTCAATCATTCTCAGGAGATTGAAACAAATCTTACTTACTTCAAATGTTGTAACTTGTAATGTAACATAATTAATCAGTAAGTATACTCAAAACTATTAATATACTTAATTCTGTAGGTACCTACACTGCTTAGTAAACCAAGACTTTTCACTTGGTTCAACCTTTACAGAAATCATGTATAAGTAGCAGATATAATAGCATGTATATTATGCTTGAAAGAAAAATTGGAGTTAGCACTTTAGGGCATCTCAATGAGTAGATCTATAGATTTTGTGCAATTACACCTGCAATTGAAATTTGTTGCTGAGATCTAGTAGTGGTACAAAGACTATGTGTACATAAACATGTTATTTTGTGGTGATATACCTTTTTTAATGAAAAAGTCTCACACAATTTTTTAAGTATGTGAATAGTAATTGCTTTATTTTTTTTGTTTTATTCAAACCCCCCTTTTTTCAACTGGTTTCTTAAGAATACTTCTACATGATTTTTTTGTTTTGTATAATTCTCCTAACAATTTCATCTCATCATATTCCAGTGTGTAGTAGAAGGAGCTGTGCAGAAAAAGTATTTTTCATACAGTATCTAAGAGACACTAAAATACCTTATAATTTTATAGATGGTAAATTTATAAATACAATTAACTCTTATTCAGACGTGCTTTTTGTGTGATTTTTGGAAATTCTGCATGTGGGTTATCATAATTTGAATTATAAGTAATTTTGGATGGGAATAACTTTAACAGTGTCATAAAAGAAAGAGAACTTGGTGTAATAGTTGATTAGTCTCTAAATCCATCCAAGCAGTGTGCTGTTGCTAGTGGTAGGGCAAATAGGATTTTAGGTTGTATTTACAGAAATATTGAGTACAAGTCTAAAGAGGTTATAATTTCATTGTATAGGTCACTGGTTAGGCCACATTTGGAGTATTGTGTTCAATCTTGAGCCACTATTTTTGTGGAATTGAATTGTTGGAAAAGGTTCAGATGAGGGTTACTAGTATGGAGCATGGGATGGAGGGTTTGTCATATGAGGAGAGGTTGAAATCTCTCAAATTGTTTTCTCTTGAGAAAGGAAGAGTTAGGGTGGATCTCATTGAGGTGTTTAAGATTATATAGGGAATTGATAGTGTTGATGTATCATCTTTTCTCATACTTAACAGTGAGAATAGAAGAACTAGGGGACACAAATATAAAATTTGGTAGAAAAGAAGTCATCTTCAGCTAAGACAATTTTATGTTTCAAACAGGGTGGTTGCCCTTTGAAATGGATTGCCTTCGGATGTTGTGGAGGCAGTAAATTTAAGTGAGTTTAAGAAAAAGCTTGATAAGTATATGAATGATAAGGGCTGGCTTTAAGATTTTCTTTTTTTTAAATGTATTTATTAGTAGTTTTAGTTTAGAGGATGGAACAGTCGAGATGGACTGATAGGTTCCATGTTGTCCCAAAACATTATGTTACATTAAATTTTTGTGTAATAATATTTTCAAGTACTTGTAGCCATTCTAACAGTTTTGCAGTTCAATTCATGTTAAACATGTGCATTTTGTTTAAAAAGTTACGTTTTTCTGGGTTATGTATACCATAAATTCTTTTAGCTTGAGTGATATATAATAATGAGGTAGGAATCATGGCTTAGACTCTGATCTCATATTCCATATATCTTCGTGTAATTACGATAAGTGATTTACAAAGACTTCAAACATTTTTGGAAACCAAGCTCTCCACGGATGATCTTATCAGAACACAGGTGTATTTTCGCTGCTGGTTCCCAGAATGATGGGAGTATCTGCAATGTTGTGGGTTTCTGAATCTGATCCCATTATTGTTCATCTGAACATGAAAGCCTAACCCACTGGTGCAAAGATTAACAGTTAAATACTTGAATGCATGTACTGAATGACAGTATAAATATTGACAATGAGCTTCACACCAGTCAAGGCTGTTGAGAAGAAAGATGCAAACATAGTATAGAAAATAGATGCATCAGTGAAGAACTAATGGAGCTAGGCCTGGCTTGAGAAAGAAATTGTTATTAATATCAACAAAATATTGCTAAATTTTAATGTAAGGGAGGTCCTATTAAGAGCATTCTGGGTGACTTCATTAGAAAGAAGTAAATCTATAGAATAAAAGATCATAAATGTATAAAAAATATGTTTTCTTGTAGGATCTAGATCTACTGCAGGCCTAGGCAGAATACTGCATAGTATATTACTAGCATTGGTGATGCAATGTGTTTTAAGTTAACTTTAACTCTCTAGGTCTGTCAGATGCATCTTATTTCAAAAGTTAGCCCTAATGTTAATGGTTTTGCCGATTTGACTATGTATAGTTACATATTGATCCAGATACTGAGTAACATTACTTTATGCCAGTAAGGCCTAAGCTCATGGTGATTACCAGTGGTGCTTGTTGTCAAAAAAAAAAAGTCACACTTACTTTAAATAGTTTTTTCGAAACAAAATGAAACAAAGGGATATTGTATTTTGCTATTTTGTGCTTTATTTTAACTTTCATACTCCTAAATGAACTCCCAATTAGGCCTCAAAATATGCCCAAATAGCATTAATGAGCATATAGAATGTAATGTTTCTGGAGCTTCAGACACTCACCAAACTCATAACTTTTATATGTTTAGTCCCAGAATGTATTGTTCAGAGATTTTTTATTTCTTTTAACCCAGGTTCATATTTGCTTATTGTACTTGCCATTGTTCATAAATTCTGAAATGCATTAACTGTTGCTATAAGTTCCACAAGAAAAGGTTGTGCAATCAAACTTATATTTTTCATACAGTCTCAAAAGCACTTAACTGGTTTTAGCTGTGGAACCAAAGCTGAAAAGTTTCAGGAGTAAATAAAGGCTTTTTGTTCTTATATACCACAAGGAATTGTCAAAGAAAAAAAGTTATTTTTGTTGACTGAGAATCTTAAAAGTATGGTATAATTCTGTCAGCTTCTAGTTGAAGGTTTAGGAATGAAATGTTCTAAAATCCTTTAGGTTTTGTCTGTACTTAATACTTATAAAAGTTGTTTGAGCACTGAGTAGGATGTTAATGTTAGGAAAATAACCTGAGAGATAATTTAAATGGGAACTTTGAAGAATATAAGCTTCCTAGAGCAGTATAGGACAAGTTGAAGGAGTTAAGATGAATATATCTGTTCCATGAGTGAAGAAGAAAGTTTGAGGGTTTTTTTTTTATGTGGCTTTCCTTTTTTTCCCAATAACTACTTTCAGGAACATCATTTTTCTGATTCCGCAGCAATTGGGTTGTTTAGTAACTAATAAAATCTTAGCTTCCAAACAAGGTAAAACCAATGGTTAAACATTATTGTTTATCTACATCATTTTAAAGTAAATAAAACTTAGATGAACAATAATGTATGATTTCTGGAAAATAGACTTGGAGAAATTCTCATAGTGGAAAACAAAGCAAAGCTTGTAAAACTTTGGAACAAGTGGCAAACCTGAAATTTTTTGTATAGTTTCTTTTGATGATGTTTTCTTTCATGGTAATATTTTTGTTATGTATTATAGCTGTCTGTTTTAAAACAACGGGAATATTCTTATATGAGAAGATGTAATATGTAAGGATATTTAGGGTTAATGAGTACATTAAGCTATGAGATATGTGATAGCAAACTATAATAATAACAGATAGCCCTCGTGTAGCTTTGCACGAAATTCAAAACAATACAAACCTAATAACAGCAAATCTTTTTTATCTGTGTTTATGAGTAAATTTATTATTACTTAAACAATTCATACTAGTACAAGAACTCTTTGGTTATTTAAAACAAACTATACTTACTAACAAAATTTAACTTGATCAAACATATAGGTGGAAAAAATATGCTTAGGATATGAGAACAAGTAGTGTTTCTACTGGTCAACACTTACTAGTCATCAGTGTTTTATGCTGTCTTTGTGGCTACATAACTGCAGAACATGAATACACCTTCTATTGAATAAAATCTATATGGTTGTTTGTTTAATTAAAATTTTCTAGTTATATTTAATCATTGGTGTTATATGCAGTCGAACTGGGATGATGCGCAGTGCTGGTGGTCCAATGAAAAAGCATGAATCTACATCAGCTCGTCATAACCCAATGAGAAGTAAGAGAAAACCTCCTCGAGGAATGTATCTCAGTCATGAAGATCTTGTTACAATAGCAACAGGACCACCCAATCAAGCTGAAAATATTCTGAGATCATTAGACTTGGAAATTGTTTCACTTAAGAGACAGGTAAGTGCACTTAAACTAAACTAAAGTAAACTGATGATATTTTAACACTTTCAGTATGGGCTCAGTCAATTTGACCGACCATGTGACATTTTTGTACTCGTTTAAAGTCTATATAGATTTAATACTTATGACTCTCAATATAGTGGGTATATCTTCATGACATTTGGCAGTCTTCCAGTTAATATTACAAGTCTTTTACATACAAAAACTCATATTTCTTAGTGAAGTATTTTTAATTAATTAAAATAACGATTTGCCCATGAATATATTGAGTATTTGTTTTGAATAGTCCGTGTGCAAAGTAATTTTCATGTTAAAATAAAAAAATACTTTTCCTCATCTCAAAGACCTCAAATTTCCTTTGTGTAATACATAAAACCTCCTAAATGCATTTCAAACGTTTTTTTTTTTCAGTAAAAACTTTATAGTTTGTGTTTTTTTCTCTACCCTAACTCAAAACAGTATCAGTCAATTCGACTGACCTCGTAACTACCAAAAAAAAAACTATGAAATATGAAAACAAGAAATAAAGTACTGACCTAATCTTCTTTTTTCTTGCTGTCAGGTTTTGAAGAGAGTTAACCCTGATTTTTTATACTAATGATAGTAATGCACTTAATTTTAATTTAATAATTAATGCGCCAAAGAATTTAGACTAGTTACATGCAAAAAGTAGGCAAATTCACTTACCTTTCAAAATTTTCCTGGCTTTCTAACTATGGGACAAGAGCTGTTACAAATTCATCCAAGGTAGTTGTTAACTTTCCCTTGGGAACGAATCTTGTACTGTGAGTGAAATTGACGATATTCTGTTCAGGATGCAACATTATACAATATGTCATTTGATAGATGAAAACCTAGACTTTCTATTGGTTATAGGTAATATATAATGAAACGTGAGAAAAAACTATAAACGAATTGTGAAAGGTGGGTGTGGCAGGAGGGGGTCCGATTTTCTAATCGATAGCTCTGTAACCAAACAAAATTGAAGACTATAAAAATTATGGTTTGTTTGAGCAATAACAATTTTATAGAAGAGTAATTTGTTTAATTTCATACGTTATTGAGGGGTAATGGATAAAATAGGGATGATGACATGCTAAGACAAAATGTGTCACATGATTCACACTAGTGGAAATTCAGGATTTTTTTTATATATATTGCCCTATAGAATTAAGAAATTAAAACTTGTATACTATTAAAATATGGATTATTAGCTATGATTTTATGCTATTCTAATAGGTATAACATAAACAAAAAGTAATCGATGTGTTCGAAGGAAAACTAAGTTTGATTATAAACAAGATTACGAC
>NW_013666393.1:351550-356305 GCF_000517525.1 Limulus polyphemus
ATCTCAAAAATATCAAATTCCCTTGTGTAATCCCTAAAATCTCCTAAATGCATTTCAAACGTTTTTTCAGTAAAACTTTATAGTTTATCTGATATTTTCTGTACCCTATCTCAAAACAGGATCGTTCAATTCGACCAACCTCGTAACCACCAAAAAAAAATAAAAATTAAGTTAAATTAACCTTTTTTTTTTCTTTTTAGAATGACTTCAAATTGTAACATGAAACTACATTTGTTTATCCTAGGTAGCTCTAAGTTCATAACATTATGCATTTATAATCAAAATTGATGTTTTATTGCCCTTTCAACCATGTCTAACAACTATCCCCGCCATTATAAGTTGTAAATCACTCGGGTAATGTGCAGCTCACATTACACTATCAAATTACATTACCCACAAGCTGCTCACGTGCATGCCTCATGAGCCATTTTAATTATATTATTACTTATTTTACCTAATCTAGTCTTAAATAACTAAAAAAGATCAATATTTTTACATTTTAGTTACTTTTAAAATAATATATAAAGAATAAGTATAAGAATAAGAACAAGAAATAGAGTACTTACCCAATCTTCTTTTTTCTTGCTGTCAGGTTTCAAAGAGAGTTAACCCTAATTTTTTATACTATAGATAGTAATGCACTTAATGATTTTTATTTAATTAAATAATGCACCAAAGAATATAGACTAATAACATGCAAAATATAGACAAATTCACTTACCTCTGAAAATTTTCCTGGCTTTCTAACTATGCTACAAGAGCTGTTATAAATTCATCCAAGCCAGTCATTAATTTTCCCATGTGAATGATGCTGCTACTCTTAAGTGAAATTGAAAATTATCTGTTCAGAACATAATGTTATACAATCATTTGACTTTCTATTGGTTATAGGTAATATATAATGAAACATAAGAGAGATTTATCAATAAATTGTGAAAGAGAGGATGTGGCAGGAGGGGTCTGATTTTCTATTTGATAGCTCTGTAACCAAACAAAATTGAAGACTATAAAAATTACGGTCTGTTTGAGCAATAACAATGTTATAAAGAGTAATTTTCATTTAATTTCCTACATTTTAGAGGGGTGGTGGATAAAATAGGGATGATGACATGCTAAGACAAAGTGTGTCACATTGGTCACACTAGTGAAAATTCAAAATCTTTTCAAAATATTCCCTTGTAGAATTAAGAACTTAAAACTTATATACTGTTAAAATATGAATTATTAGCTAAGATTTTATGCTATTCTAATTGGTATAACATAAATAAAAAGTAGTATAATAAGATTATACTAAAACCTTGAGTCATGTGCAATAAAGGATACCCTGGGTGATAGGGTTAAAGCATAATGACTTGAATGGCTCCACTTGTATATAGAGGGGAAATGTTGCTGGAAAGTTGTTTTGTGCAGAATCTAATATTTGGCTCATTTTCATTTTTATGTATATAACATATTTTGCATGTTATATCTTGTTAAATATTGACCTGTACATTCCTTGATTTTTTGTTGTTGTTGTTGTTATTACATCTTAATGCATCTTTTACATTAGAATAGTGTTAGACATGTGTGGTATTTAAGTCTGAATTTTTATTGTAAAAGGTATTTTAAGGAAGAGAGACTGTGGACAATAAAGATCACATATATTTCACAGTGAAAACAGTAGTTTATTTTATGTTATTGTTGAACATGTAAACAACAGAGATATGTTTAGGAGAGAACGAATACTCTTTAAAAACCAAGTATTAAAGCTTATAAATACTTTAGGTTTAAACAAACAAAACTGACTTTCTTGGAAAGGAGTGCTTTATTGTTTTATAAATCATTATAAATTAAAAATTTTAGAAAGCAATTTCAGTGTATGTTTAAGTTTCAAATTGCACATTTATGAAGCTTTAAACATGAATGTAAATAGTTAGTAGAAACTTCAATATTGTTTTCATTTTGTTCTGTAAATTACATATCAATAATGTTAGAAAGAAATGTATAGGTCATGAATTTTGAGTTGTGAATTAGGTCTAATTGTTTTCATAAAATAATATAAGTTGCACTTTTTGATTTTATTTGAATATTTAAATTGTATGCTTATAAGGTTTGAAACAAATTCAAAATGTCAAATTACTTTTGGTTGTGTATGGCATTGAAATAGGTCTATTGTTTTAAAGGGTACAGAAACTTCAACAGTTACACTAGTATGTAAAAGTATAATGGTAAAAGTATAATTTATAGTTATATAATTGCATTAATATCGGTAATCTAAAGTGGATATTTGTAGTTGTAGGCTTTAATATTTCATAAAATTGTACTTGTACTAGTGAGTTAAAATACAGGTTTATTGCAGGTCCAGAATAACAAACAGATTGTTAGTCAGTTAAAACATAAAACCTTTGCTGGTATAAATGAGTTCAAGCCTAATGAGGTATGTGAAACTAGTCATTTTTGAATGAGATACTCTTTACAACATAAATAATCTTGATTTTGATGTATCTTTTTTTGTACTTCATTTGGTAATTCTGATATTTTGCTTATCTGGCACTCACTGATTTAACATTAAGTTATTTTTATTTTAAATTTAAAGTTGTACAGTTGAATTTTACAATAAAAATTATTTTTTGAAAAACATATTTTATACTAAACATTTTGGATATATATATATATAAAATATACTTGTGTAGAGAAGCACATTATGCTAGTACAGTAGTAAATTAACTCACAATGATTTGTAGCACAGTGATATTTATTTTATAAAACATATGACCTGTTTCTACAGTAATTGAGTGTCTTCTTCAGATATGACACAAGGCTAAGCATAATAAGATTTAATATACAAAATAATGACACATGGGAATACAAAATTTAATAAATTTCATACTTCTTCGAGAGGTGGTAAATAGATTAAGAGAAGAGTGGAAACCTAAAAAGCAAATGTTACAATCCTTATACGAGGGAAAATTTAGTATTTGTTATTTAATATTGCATTATAAAAATGAGAACTTAAAAAAGTTATTTAATATTAAAATTTGGATAATGACTGTTTTACTGCCAAGTTTAATCATCTACCATGATAATAAAGTATTTTAATTACATTTTGAATGTAACTCGGTAAAACCTCATGACATGTCCAGGAAAGGATACTCGTATGGAAAGAGTCAATAAAAGCTCTTTCCGTGATAGGGTTACAACCTTTAGTTAATTTACTACTGATATACTTGTTTAAATATACTACACTGAAAGACATTCACATAAAAAGGCATAGCGTAAGTAGTTGTTTCGGGTTGTTAACATAATTAGTTGAGATGATATTGTCATGTAGTATATAAAGGATTATTCATCAAAACCTTTGCACATTTTAGGTTGGTAATCGGATGAATGCTAGATGGACTCATGAAGAACTTTTGTTAGCTGTGCAAGGTATGGCATTATGAGAAATTCAACTTTTCTCAAATATGTAACTTATTATGCTTTAGAAATCAGCAATATTATAATAATTCTTGTCACAGCAGCCGTAACTCCAATAAGATCCCTCATAAAAATGTAATGGGAAAACTAAAATATGCTGTATGTTTCTACTATTTCAGATATCTGCAGTTCTTTTAAGCAATGGTCCTTACATGAGGTCATATAATATATAACTATCCTTCCCTTTCATATTTTCATTTAGTCCTCTTCTGGCCTTATTCGTGGTCGGTCCTTAATATGTAAATTACATTTAAAGATAATGCTAGATAGTGAAGGATAGATTAAAGTTACTTCGTGAACTCATATGGTCATGTATTAGATATGTAGAAAATATAGTAGTGTTACGTCATTATTATTGTTCGGAATTTTTAAAAAATGCTCTCTCATTTCAAATCAGGTAGACTTACACCAGAAATACTGAAAGCCTTTTCTTGAGTTTAAGCTCAACTCATCAACAGAAAATCTGACTCAAATTTCTGTATTTCCTTTATGCATTGCAGAGCATGTGTCACTTAATCATAATATTTCACCCTCCACATGATTTATTGTGCAAGTGTCAGGGGATCTTATATAAGCTCTGTCTTCCTGCCATAATCTATATTTTCATGTTGACAATTGTGTTGTTAAGTTTCTACAACATTCTTTCTGATGTAACTATTTCAGCCAATATCAGAATTTTGATAACTTAGAGGGTTACTTATGCAGTTTATCTGTAGCATAAAGGTTAAACTTGTCAACTCTGATTGTTCAGTGTATTTGTGCCATTTGTACTGATATTCCTGGGAGGAATCATGTTTGTATGGACATCTAATTTGTGTAACACTTGACATCTTACTTTGTTTTTCATCAGGATCTATCTTTTGCTCAGTTCTAATTTCCTTCAATGTCTGCAGAATTAGATTTGTCTGCTACAGTGCTAGCCCTAATTATAGTGACACTTCTGCTTGTCACATTTCTTTTTCTCTCAGGTATATTTTTAATATTGAACCTAATTCCATTATACCTGAAGGTGCTTGTCATGTAAAATTATTTCATTACTTAAATCTTCTTTTATTTCTTCCACTTTCTCCTGATGTTGGGTTGCAAATGTTTTCCTGAACTGTCTCTGTATTATTCATGCACTTCATACACCCTTCTCTTCCTTTTGAAATTTTTGATCCCAGGTTTAGTTATTTGAGGGGGGGGGGGGGTCTTCCACATGGTTCTTTACTGTGGCCCATCATCAGTTTTCTGTCATGTATATGAGATATCTTTAGGATTTCCAGCAAAACAGAGAAATGTAGGCCCACAGAAACAGTT
>NW_013666393.1:356379-357364 GCF_000517525.1 Limulus polyphemus
CTCCCTTTAAAAATTTTTTGGCCGCGGGTAGGTTTTTGGGGGGGGGGGGGGTCTTCCACATGGTTCTTTACTGTGGCCCATCATCAGTTTTCTGTCATGTATATGAGATATCTTTAGGATTTCCAGCAAAACAGAGAAATGTAGGCCCACAGAAACAGTTGGGCCACACAGAATGAAACCAACACTTATTTCACAAAGAATGCAAATGTTTATTGACCTCTAATGCAGACAATACAGACAGAACATAATACTGTTCAGTACACTACCAGAGAACAGGCAGGTGATGAAGTGTGCACATACTTTAAATGGAAAGTGTAGGACCAGCAAAACTATTAGAAAAAAAAGGCTCCTGATGGAATCGTGTGCTCCTCTTATAAACGGAACCACTAAACAAAATAAAAATAACCCCTTTATATTAGGTTAAGTTACGTTACTTTCACTTTAGTCTTTAGGTGGTGAAATTCAAGTTCGTCGCCTTGAGTTCCACCAACAACTAATTACCTTCACTAAATAATAAATAAAGAAAATGCTATTCTAACAATATAAGAGCCAACTCCACTAAGAATATTAACACTTTCCATCTTGCCCATTATGGGTATTAGTTGTAGAAAATGTAACATCAAACTTTGAAAAATTATGTGTAATGTATTCCAAGTTTCTTCCAAAAAATAAAATAATAACTAAAATGTAGAGGGTTTAAATATTCTTTTGATGTATTTGTTTTAGATGGAATAATTAATAATTAAAAAATCAAAGATTTTACCTTAATTGTTGATTTTTAGCCACCTGTTGGAATTTGTATTCTGATAGTGGACATAAGTAAATTTCTTGCCCACATAGAAAGAACATGTCAACAAATAATACACAGTTGTCAATGCAACTGTTCAATAAAATTATGATATTTTTTTTTTCTTATAATAGTTTAAAATAAATTTTTAAAATTTGACTTTGATATCAAAAACTGTAAAACTCAATTCTGTTCTTC
>NW_013666393.1:357385-360810 GCF_000517525.1 Limulus polyphemus
CTTATAATAGTTTAAAATAAATTTTTAAAATTTGACTTTGATATCAAAAACTGTAAAACTCAATTCTGTTCTTCTTTTTTTTTTTTTTTTTTTTCTTTTGCTGTTGTTAAATTTCTTGTTTCTAAAGTTATCAATCTATTTACTGTAGAACTTCCTTCCTGTTGTAAGTACACAAGAAAGAAAGATCATGTTGTGGTAGCGAGTTTCAATGCCGAGTTTGACTTTATTATTTCGTAATAGTGTTCTGTTATTTTTTAAGCCATGGAAATGTGATAAATAAACTTAATGTTTCCTTGCATGTTTATTTATTACCTGTTTTTCAATACATTTTAGATGTATTATATGTACATCATAGATAAATTTAATAGAGAGATATATAAATATTACCCATTTAAATTAGTTTAACACTTTAGATGTTTTTACATCATAATTTCTTTTAACAAAGTGACCTAACTTGTGAGTCCTTAAGCTTACTAGTTGTGCATGCATAACAGCATAGTAAATGGCTGTTATATAGTGGTTTTCATCATTGTATCTCAAATCACAAGTTTACCAAAAAACTATTTATTATTATTAAATGCAACATTTTGGGAATATGCCCTTCGTCAGGTGGTATAAACCATGTAATGCAGTTTATACTGCTTGACAAATGACTTCTGTCCGAAACATTGCAAGTAATAATAATAAATAGTTTTTGCTACAGACAGCATGTGTTTTTAACATTTTTTCGACTCTTGGAAGTGGACAGATGGTGCCTGATGATGCCTTAATGGGTACCTTTCACTGCATATCATTAGAAATGACAGTAACAGGATCTCTCAACCCCAAACAGGATGGGAACCATCTACATTTTATTATTTTTTTATAGATATATATATTTTGATGTTTCCATTGCACTGTCCTCACATTCTTGTGCCCATCCTTGGAGATTTGTTGATTCTTTCTTCAACATTACCTGAGCATGCAATAATTTGGCCAGTTGTGTGAGTCACTGGCCATTTCTGATATAGATAAAGAGGGGTTCTGGAGTATGTTCTTTCATAATAGGTGTCTGGGCTACTCCCCCGAGAACCTTCCACTGCAGGAGTTGGACATAGTATTCCTCCTACCTATTTATTTTCCACCACATGTGTCCAATTGTTTTTTTTCCACAGGATTAGTACACCATTACTGTTCCTATAACTAATCCCTTTTCCTGAATTAAAGGACATCATGGGCAACTAAATAAAAACCTTATTTCTGGGTGTCTTTTAGGTCCAGTCTTTTTATAAGGCTAGTCCATTTCAATCAAATCCAACTTTGCAAATTATTTTTTGGTTATGGATTCTACTCTGACTCTGCTTGGTGACATTTTACGTAGTCTAGGTTATATCTTCCTTCTCTCTAGCTTTTAATTGTATATTTTTGAGTTTCTTATATGATTTGATTTTCACCTTTTTTACAGTGTTGGGTATTCTGGCTTTCACTATTACAGAGGAAAGTCTACCTGTTTTGAATTTCAAACAGCTACTTACCTTTGAAATAACTTTCCTTCCTTCTCCTTACAACAAAGTTTTCATCACGGCTGCAACTTTCAATAAAATCTAAATTACAGTGGGAAAGCAGAATTTATGTAAAATCCCCTGATTGAACACACAGTAAATCATGTGGTGATTCATGCTGTGTGGTGCATGAAACACATTCAGAAATATGAGTCACAACTTTAGTTGACAACATGAATTCAAACTCAACAAAGAAAGACTCATTATTTCTGGGGTAAGTACCAGTTTGAAATTTATTTGAATTCTAAAAATATAAAATTCAAGCACATATAAGTCTGTTATTAATGTTTGTTCTGATTTTTAAAAATCAAAAGATTTAACATCCCCAAGGATCACGGAGAAATGGTCACAATTTTCCCTGCAAGGAAAAGTCAGATAATTTTAATATTAACTGATGTTTTTCACAATTACTTTGAAAAATTATGAAAGTGAAAAACCGAGTAATAAAATGAACACTGTTTTCCCTTCAGTACTATAGAATAAAATTTATATTATTACAAATTAATATTTCCTATTATATTTTTTAATCCTGTTGCTCAGATAAGTACTCACTCCATACTATTTAAGTTTTTTAGTCTCTGTACAAGAGCTGCAGTAAAAACTTGTTCAAAAATCATAATATCTTCTGAACCAGATTACCATTTAGTCTAACGAATTAGGTGTTTAAAATTACATTTCTTCAGAAGTTTGATAGGGTACTTGTTTTTGTTCAAAATACATACCTGTGTATCAATTGTTTGTACAGTTGTGTAGGTTAGGAATATACCTGATTTTGTTAAGTGTGTCTCACATATGCATAAATTGTATTTCTGTTTGTATAAGTATGATAACTTCTAATTTGAGTTAAGTTTTTTTTTTTTTTGTCCCCCAGTAATACAGCAGAAAGTCTTAAGACTTGTAATGCTACAACTAAGGTTTCATTACCCTGGCTGACACAGCACAGATGACTCATTCTTTGCACTTAAAATCAAACAAAAAAAATATTTTTGATGATTTGTAACTTCTAATTGTTAATATAAGCAAACCTTAATTTGTGTATTTTACATTAGATGTGTGTCAGGTTTTATGTTTGGGCCAGATTCTTTACAGTGGGTGTTTGTGACTCATTGGTGATAAATTTCAACACTAAACAGCAAACAAGTCAAATATATATAAAAATATTCATTACACTGTTGGTTATCACAGTTGTATCCAGAGTTTTAAGTCTAAGTCTAAGAGTCTATACCCAAATAACCTCTCGCATAACCAACAAAACAACTTGAGTATTAAAAAATACTTTTTTTTCCAATATATAAAGTTTCAAATTCTATTTGCATAACCCCTAGAACATGGATGCGAACCTTTGGCAAGATAGCATGCAGAATTAACTGCTGTCCCAAGTTTTTTTTATCCGACCAATATATATATCTGAAGGAATAGAGGTTGTATATGTCTATAATTAATTAATTATATAATGTAATAATTATATATATAAAATAATTATAATACATAAAATTAATAATAATAACAGTAATTTTGCTGCTCAAAATTTCCATGGAGCCGCAAAATTATTTTTCTGAAGGATTATTGATAATTTGGGCACATGTTCTCAAAGAGGTTCGCCAGCCCTGCCCTAGAACATCTTTTAGTGAATATCAAAACTTTTATTTTTTAATTTAAGTTCAATTTTTATCTTTTTTCACTTTCTTTACGATATTACTAACTGTAGCCATTATCGTCAACTTATACTATATAGCCTATAGTACATCACAATTAAATGTGTAAAAGTAAGACATAGGAAAAATGTTCATACCTTTTAATATTTCGTAAAATAATTTTATAACAGTTTTTTATATGTCATTACATTTTCACGTATACTTTATTTTAATGTTTCATTATCCTTTC
>NW_013666393.1:361332-374447 GCF_000517525.1 Limulus polyphemus
CCTTTCCTGTCCTTTAGCATTGTTATTTATCACAACACACGTCAATGGGCATCCCCGGCCAATGTTACTGTATAGTAGGCAGAAGAACTTTAGTTCTCAGCATGATGTGGTGGCATTCACGTATTACACTATTCCGTGTCAACCGAGGAGACATTGGCTTATATAAAAACAATTATTTAACCTTTCAAATATACCTAAATACAATGCAACTGTCTATCTAACCAACATATTTCTCGTTGAGAAATAATGCTAAAGAGTCAAGGACAAAGCAGTGTTAAACGCAATTTGACTAGTTTTTTGAATAATTCTTTGTGTCAATTTTAAGTTAACAGTTAAGAGAACATAGTTCAAAAAGTGCTCTTTCCAATGGTTATAAACATCTAGCTCAACTAAGTATAATTGGCTGAGAAATCACAACTTTATGTGTAGAAAGTGTTTGTGGCATCTATCAAGAGTTCAGATAGATTAATTTCCCCTTTCTCCAAATGTGCCCTAAGGAGCTTGAAAGAAGAATGTGTAAACAGAGCAATTAACCTAGATCATTTCTATATATGGAAGATTAGTGTGAGTCAACAACTGTTCAAACTACAAAGACACAAATTTAATGTTTTGTGAACTTGCAGATCTCGATAGAATAAAACCAAATTTTAGGATTTTTTTCTTGAAGGTTTCTTTTGAAATAAAGGAATTAAAACCAGATTAGCTTAATTACATTTTAAATGTAATTAAGTAAAATCTTGTGACATGCACAGAAAAAGGTGCCCATAAGAAAGGAGTTAAATAATTGTATCTTTTTTTTTTGTCACACAGTGCACACAGTCTGGTTCAATTACTTTAGAACACAATTAACAAGACGATTAATTATTCTCTACTTTGTTATTACAATACAATCTGTGATAATTTCACTTTAAAAATCACCACTATATGCTCTTTATGGCTAAACTCAGTCTAGATTTATATTGAACTAAGTTTCCAACACATATTTATACCCTGACAGAGGTCTAGAACATTTCACACACTACTAGATATTATGATGCAATAACAATAATACTCAATCAATGAGAAAACTTTGAAAGTTCCAGTTACATGATGCAATAATATAACAGTCACAAGAGTTGAACTACACAACGTATGGTTTGTAAACAGTTAAGTAAAAACGTTTGCAATAAACTATTGCTTCTAAAAATAACTAAATGTAGCACTCATGCTATATAACTATGTAAATCATAACTTTCGCACTAAACTTAAATGGAAACAGTTGTGAATATCTAACAATGTGTGGTGGTGAAGGCATGGTCATGAGGAGTGACTGAAGAGTATTAATAATTGAGAAAAACAGGCAATCATCAGGAAAAGTCCAACGAATTTTTCTGTGGTGACCTTGAAATTATAGATGACTTTTTGGCATAGAGAAGACTTAAAATAATTTTTTGGAACTCGATATAAAATATTTTGTCAGGGTATTAAATTGACTAAAGTTTCTTTAATGTACAATAATTCTTTTCAAAACTGGAAACAAGGATATAAATGGATTGTTTAAGGAACTCTAATATTTATAGCATGTTTCGAAATTTTTATTTTTAGGAGTTAGAAAGTATGGGAAAGACTTCAAAGCTATAGCTGAAGTTATAGGAAATAAGAATGAGGCTCATGTTCGTAACTTCTTTGCTAACTATCGTCGTCGATTTAATCTTGATGCAGTGATCAAGGAGTATGAGGCTGAGCATGGGATCATCAGTGATGATCAGGATAAGGATGAAAAGGTTCCTGATTTATTCTTTATTTTATACATGTGGGTTATGATAATTACTTGATTATACTAGGTCTGTTCTATCCCCACTTTACATGTACACAAAAATGTCACTGTGTATGTGAAGGTATGGGTACAAAAATAATATTTAGAAAATAGCTACATACTTTTAACTGTATATAAAGGTATATTATTGGCTCCCATCATTATGTAATGAAGTTTAATATTTATATCATGGGTAAGGTATCTACCTAATCACAATTTACTTATACTTTTTGAGAATAGTTTTTGAACTTGCAAGTATTTAATTAGTAATTCTTTTAAGTACCTACTTACTCCCTTTAACACTAAGTTTGCAGGTCCATACCCAAGTAGCTTCTCACGTAACCAACAAAACAACAGGAGTATAAAAAATACTTTTTTATAACTTATAGTTTTCACATTTCATTTACATAACCCTGAAAACCTCCTAAGTGAATATCAATAATTTTTCTCAGTTAAAAGTTTTTGTTTTTTTTCACTTTCTCTACGATATTACTAACTGTAACTATTGCTGTCAACTTATACAGTATAGTCTGTAGTATAGTACAATGAAATGTTTAAAATTGATATTTATATAAATACTTGTTAAGAAATGTAATTAAAACTGTGCTAGTGAAGAATGATATCTAGCTGGGACTGTGTACAGTTTGATTTTACTTTACAAGTAAGTTCTGACAAATACAATTCACTAATATTACTAATTTACTCTTATTTAATTGAGCCTGTGGTTCTCTGTTTTAAGATGGATATTGAACAGAAAGGAACTACCTCTCCAGATTTACCTGTCCAGACGCCCCCCACCAATAATGGTGCAATTAGTGGACCCCCACCTCCACTTGTGAGACCGTCTGAACTCTTAGCACCAGTACAGCCTGTTTCTAAACCTTACCTTTCAAGTATTCCTCAGCTGCCACCTAGGTAAGATATTTCAGGACTGCTGCTGTTCATACATGCAGATGTTCATTAACACAATAACCTTGTCCAGATTTGTTAGCACTTTTCAGGTGTCAAGTGTATACCTGCATATCACATTTCAAAATTTAAGTGAATATAATAATCTTAACTTATATTTTTGTTTACTCAAAAATGTTTGAGAATTTAAATTTATTTTGTAATATTTATTTAGCGTAATTTGCAAAGAAAATTTTAAAAATGTTAAAACTTGTACTTCTTTATAGCTCCAAAGAGTCTTACTTGTAAACAACACACTTATTAACTCTCGCAATGAGGTTGGTCAAATGAACCAACCACGTAACCACTTTTGTACTCGTTATAGTTTTCGTAATATAGCTTATAATACATGTAGGGTTTCTTCACAAAACTTGGCAGACTTTTAGTAAACATTACAAGCCTTTTGTGCAGGAAAAAATCAGATTTTTTTAATGAAGATTTGTCTGTGAATATATATATATATGATGTTTCTATATACTAGTCCAAGTGCTAAGTGATTTCCAAGTTGAGATTAAATATACTTTTTTCCTAGTCTCAAAAATCTCAAATTTTAATTTAATATAGTGTGAGTGTTAGATTTAGTTATTTTTAGAAGCAATAATTTATTGCAGGCTTGTTTACATAACAGTATGAATCATACATTGTGTAGATCCATGGTTTTGAATTGGCACTTGTTGTATTATTGTCATGTTACTAGAACCTTCTAAGTTTTTCTTGTTCTTTTTATTGAATATTATTACATCATACTCTCATAGTGAGTAGAAAGTTCTAAGCCTCAGTCAGGTTATAAATACGCGTACAAAATGTAGTTCGAGTTGGTTATAAAGTTAGATAGACCTGGACTGTGTGTTTGTGAGTTTAGCTAAGTTTTTCTTGTTCTTTTTATTGAGTATTATTACATCATAATCTCGTGGTGTGTAGAAAGTTCTAGGCCTCGGTCAGGTTATATATATGCATACAAAATATAGTTCGGGTTAGTTATAAAGTTAGATGGATCTAGACTGTGTGTTTCTGAGCATAGCTATAAAGAGTATATAGTGGCATTTTTTTAACTGTAATAATCACAGACTGTATTATAACAACAGAGTATAGAAGAATTATTTGTCTTGTCAATTGTGTTCTCAAGTAACTGAACCAGCCTATGTGGACTTTGATGAAAACAGACAGTTACTTAAAGCTTTGGATACAACTGTTGTAATTAACTGTGTAACAAACATTTGTAGATATGTTTGACTTGTTTTAACATGCCCCTCAGGTGTCTTTACACTACAATTTGTTGAATATTAAAAGAGGGTAGTTTTAGACTTATCTTTTCAAGGCAACTTCGAAAGAAGTTTTCATTTGTTAATTGATAAATTTTTAAGTGAAATACAACATCCTCAAGTCTCCACACTAGCTAGTACTAAGGTCTACCCACTGGAAGTAAATTCAGTATATATCAATAAAGCCACATTCTCAGCATCATTAATTAAGCAATTGCCAACCTTTTATCTGCTATCACTTATTAATGTTTAGCTTTCAATTGAAATACAAATGATTTCACCTGTGATTTGGTAGGGAGGGTTGATGCATCACGATAGTCAGCAGTAGGGTGAGCAGACTGGAACACTTTGAAAGCAGCTACAGGCATAATATTGTACTTGGTTTGCTGCACAATATCTACCAAGGTGATTCTAAACAGTTCCTGAATACCTCTGCGTATCATTTGGAGACTTCCATGCTTCTTGTGCTCGCCTGTTAAGCTCGTGATGCACTGACGGATTTTAATCACCACTTCAAATCACTTTTCGCAGCCCAAACACTAAAAGAATGCAGGAAATGCCTTCTTTTTAGCCAATTAATTTCAGCTCAAATTAAGAAAAACTGGAATGGATAGTTTTTGTTTTGTTTTTTACAAAAATTGTCCCCCACTGGCTCATGAGGGGCCTGTTGATATATTATTTTAAAACAGTGGACTGTGTGCTGTTTGTCTGTTGTTAAAATTTATTGCCTACAAGTAACAGGCACCTACTGTAAAGAATCATATCCACACATACATAAAAACCTGGCATATTGAAAAATATAGATTTTTTTTTGTGTGTCACATGGTAAATTGTCTTCTGTATTTGCTCAAATTGTATTGTGGGCATCATAAAGTGTAAAGTCAACAGTTTTTAACAAATTAGGAACACAAATTACCAATATTGACAAGCTAGAATATAAAATAAGATCCTCTTACCTTTTCTATTCACTGAGATATCATTATATTTAGTGAATCCACCACAGTGGTTATACCAACATGTTTATAACTGATAGAAGGTACTCATTTTGAACTATATAATTTTGTCAGTCTTCCTGAAGTATTTTTGTGGATAAAGCCATCATTACTATTACAGAGCTTGAAGAGTAGTGATCAATGTGACATGATTTTTAGAAATGAGATTTTTTAGACCCAGCTTAATTAGGAAACCTGATAAATTACAGTGGAATTTTGTGGTATCAGTATAGTAATTTAGAATTTTTTGTTATTTCAAAATGCATATATAAATGCTACAAAAATTATTTTTTACATCCTCCACGTGCAATGTTTGATGAGGCTTTTGAAGTATGACACACGAATACAAAAACTTCATAACATCATAAATAATAGAGATCGTTGTTTTCTTTTTTTTTATTTAATGTTCTATGTTTTAAGAAAAATAACCGAAATTTAAGAATTTATTTGTAAACAGTAATAATATATGTACATATGTAATGTACAACAACTGAAATGTGATTATTTTGCTAAATACTGGTATGCTAGTACTAACGCTAAGAAGAGTAAGACATTTGTACTTTGTAAAGGCCAGTTTTATGCTATTCAATAGGGTAATGAGTGCCATGTGATTTCTACTTCTATGGCAGTATTATTAATTGGACGCAGTTCAAAGGTCAATATAACAAAAAATTAATATATTATGTACATCATTACAAGATTTCAGCTATTTAGAATAAATATTTGTGGTTTCATGTTGGAATTTTCAGTCATTATAGAATGAAAAAAGGATCATTTAGATTTATCTCCTAATTTTTTATGGTGGTTATGAGGTCAGTCAAATTAACCAGTCCCATACAGAGTTAAGGTAGAGAAAATAACAGATAACATATAAAGTTTTTCTTTTAAAAAAATGTTTGATAGTCATCTAGGAGGTTATAGAGATTACGCAAATGAAAATTACTTTCCATGTTGAATAGCGAACATTCTGAAAGAAAACGTTCACGGGCAAATCTTTAATTAAAAACCTTAATACTTATTTTACAAACATGATGTTTTGTGTACAAAAACCTTGTAACATTTACTGTTAATATGCAAAATTTCGTGAATATACATCTACATTATCAAAAGTTGTAGTTTGACTACACTCATGGTTACTTACTGGGTGCAATGCACCCAGCCCCATAGTCAAAGAGTTAGTTTATTAGACTAATATGTATTAAATTGTGTACCATTAGAGGTAGCTTAGTTAGCTATTCAAAATGTACTTTAGTAACTTACTTGGATTTGCTCATTTTTATCTATTTTAATGACAATAATTTGCAGCAAAAAATTTGCTGAAATATGAGGGTTTAACAGTTTTATACAGAAATATGTAGTGAGAGCTGATAGTCTTTCTTCCTTTTAAAAATTAACAGCTCAAGATTTTTAATTTTTAAAAATATTGAATATGAAAATTCAGTCTTTTAAATCAGTATTTAGAATACAAAATCTAATTCTTTATAAATTATTTACAGATCCACTCCTCCAAAGAATGTGCTTCATCAACCCCCACCTCTAGTGCGACCAGCCACCACACCCACCAAATTAACTCTTCACACAAAAGTGGAAAGTCAAATGTCCAAATGATAATTTAATAATTTTAGTGGAAAAAGTTCATATATAAGCTCATTAGTGTTCAGTAGTTTAAATCATGAAATAATTATTAGGAACCATTTTTTCTAAAAACTTGTTCTAAAAATGAGTGCTAAATCTTGGCACATAGTTTTAAGTGCAAAATATTTGTACTTAGGTTAACAGAAAATTATTTTCTACTGCTTTTATGTTATAAAATAAAAGTTTGATGTACATGATATTTATTTTTTTTGAACGAGAGTCATGAGAGAAATGAGTTTCAGGGTTTAACCTAAGTTCAAAATGGTGTTTTCACAGAATTAATTCAGCTCATACTAGTATTTGAACAAAGAAAGCATAAAAAATACTAAATGCAAATTATGTAAAAGTAACGTATTAAGATATCAATTTGTTTGTTTTTCCAAAGCTTTGTACTCTTGTTTTATAGTTTTTCTCATGACATATAACCAAGCATTTGTATGTGTGTGTGTGTGTGTGTGAAAAAATTAAATATAGGTAACAATTTTGTTTTGATTTTTACTTGTTTTGGAAAATACCTAGATTCAACTGTGAGATATAAAAACGAGCCTTTTGCAGCATATTTTCACCGATTGTGTGTTCTTTATACAATGAATATTTAATTATTTAACATTGTGTAATTTTTTTACTTACTAGATAATGAAAATAAAATAATATGGAAATAATAAACATAAATCTCACTCATTTTTTTAGCTATTTTAAAAGTATTAAAAGATGAACAAAAACATTTAACTTGCTGTACAAAAAAGTGTGTCTAGAAAATTAGTTTAAAATTTGCAATTCTTTCTAGCTTTAACTGAAATAAATGTTATTCAGTTTTATATTTCAGAGGTAACCAAAAAAGCCATATTTTGTCTCTTCAGAAATATAAAGTAACCTACATTGGTTCAATTCCATTAGAAATTGTTAATTTTTTTGTAATTCTTTCATAAGTAATCTTACTGGTGAGGCCAGGTGGTTAAGGCACTCGACTCGCAATCTGAGGGTTGCGGGTTCGAATCACCGTCACACCAAACATGCTCGCCCTTTCAGCCGTGGGGGCATTATAATGTGACGGTCAATCCCACTATTCGTTGGTAAAAGAGTAGCCCAAGAGTTGGCGGTGGGTGGTGATAACTAGCTGCCTTCCCTCTAGTCTTACACTGCTAAATTAGGGACGGCTAGCGCAGATAGCCCTCGTGTAGCTTTGCACGAAATTCAAAACAAACAAACAATCTTACTGGTGTTTGTAATGGACCATGTATACATATCCTTTTATTTTCTGTTCTTCAGTACTGTTTCAATTTTATTTTGTTTGTGTGTCCACTACTAATTCTAATACTAAATGAGCTGCTTCTGTTGTGCAGAATTTCTTGGACAGTGTGTTAATAATGCACTATTCCCATGTATTTTTGTGCTCTTAAAATTCAGATATTGTACTTTTCCACTGGGTTGTATAATTTGTAATGATAATCATTTCATTAAATTGTCTTTTACGAGTACATTGAGTGTGCGATTATGAAATTTGTAGTACCATATCTATATTTTATGTTAAAGGTAAGAATGCTTGACCTATAAACTAAATTTATTTTTAATGTACATCAGACAATTTGATGTTTCATAAAAATATTTCACAGTTTAGGCACTTTAGTTATTTTTTCTCTCTTTCTCTCTCTCCTATATACTTGTATATATTCTTTAGCATATTTAAAGATGAGTTCTTCTTATTTCATTTATATCAAGGATTATAAAGATTTATATCAAGCTAGGATCTTGGTACCCAAGAGATTATAGAATAATACAAAATGGGTAAATTATGAACACCTGGAAATTTAACTTATTAAATTTTAAAAATTCGTCTGATGTTTCTCACCTAAACAATATATAAAACTTTCTACCAGTATGATTACACAATGTCCCAAACTTAACCAGTGAATATAGTTTACTGCCTACTTAATTATACTATGTTCCAAACCTAAACAATACATAAAGCTTACTAACTGCTTGATTACTCTCTTAAATATTTCAAAGCATTTACTTAGTAGTTAAAATCAGTGTTAGTGTTTATAATAGCATACTTGTATATTTTGTGACTGACCTATCAAAATTGTTTTTTTCTTTTCTGTAAAGTGGGAAAACTAACATTTTTGGTGCATTTTATCTTACAAATAAAGTATGCAACAACTATAATTGAGCAAATTAACAGTTTTTTACGGGGTTAAAACATTTGTTAATATTTTGAGATTCATATTTTTTATTATTGTTGTTTTTTTTTTGTTTGTCACCTGGTAGTATACCCAGTGAGGGACAATTTATTGGTATTTGGTAATCATTGTTTGTGATACAAAATGCCATCTTGTTATTTATGTACTGAATTATATTTATGACTTTGAAGTATCCTGTTAAAACAATTTATTACCTCTTAAAGCAGGATCCAAGTATATCTAGTTTTTTTTATCAGACTGGAGATCTGAGGATCTCAGATTTCAGACCTGGTGCTACCAGACACACATCACATTTTAAACTGTGGGTGCATTATAAGAGTGACAGTTAAATCCTGATGTTCGGTTAAGAGTAGCCACCAGAAGTTGCAGGTACTTCCAACTGTTGCCTGAGTATCTGACCTGGCTCTATAACCTACTGTGTGGTTTAGGTTGAAATTTCTAATCCCACACAAATCAGTACAAAGTGAGCTTAATAAACTTATTTAAAAGTAGCTACAGTTGGTTTACTCCGTTATCTGACTTCCATAAGTGTACCTTTTTTTTTTTCTCAGAAAATATAATAGAAATTAGAGTGAATTTTCTGATGCCCAAAACATTACCAGACCTTGTTGTTTATGCATTGTACACTTTTAGACTTAAAATATATAGATTGGGTTTGAAATCTGGTAGATTTTTAAAATATTTATAATCCTTCCAGGTGCTTGACCAGCAATGTATGGGTCGTGAGTTCAAAACCCCATCCCACCAGAAATGCTCGCTCTTTCAGCCATGGGGGCGTCATAATGTGACAGTCAATCTACTATTCGTTGGTACAAGAGTTCACAGTGGGTGGTGATGACTAGCTGCCTTCCCTTTAGTCTTTCACTACTAAATTAGGGATGGCTAGTGCAGATAGCCCTTGTGTAGCTTTGCGTGAAATTCAAACCAGTAATCCTTTCAGCGTAATAAATAAATTTTGATTTGTTTTTGCTTTTTTTTTTCTAACAGCGAAGATGTGTATGTATAATAATACAGAAAGAACTACCAGTTTTTCAATATAACGTACTTATCTCCTATAACTTGCACCATACCTTATTGCATTGACTCCTCTATCGCTAGCATCAGTATCCAGGATGAATGGACAATATTTCTGAGAATAAGCACGTTTTTAGTGACTAGAGTGCTTGGTCAGTCATCACTGTCTGAAATGCATATAAGCCCTGATCAGGTTCAACAACAGTGTTGCTATCTTGATTAAATTGGCAACAAAGCCAATTATATTTTGAAACACCAGAAAGCTGCATACCTCTTTCTGTTACAGAGTAGGGCAATTCATAAACCATGTGATTTTCACAGGATCAGTGAACTTTCCTTTCCTGTTCGCAGTGCGGCCAAGAAACTCCATTTGAGTATACATATTCACAGCTTCAATTTTAAGACTGTCATCTTTGTCTCCAGAAACGTACGACAGAATGTTACCTATATATATGATTCAACTCTCCAATTATAGAAACTTAACCCAAATATGCGAAGTCTCGCACTATATTTTCCTGGTTTCAACTTCAAATGTACCTTCTTAATTTGCCAAAACACCCTTTCCTTGTTCTTAGTTTAAAATTAAAGTATGCCATCAAACACCAGAATATCATTCCTATAGATTGGATTTCTTTTCTTACTCTCAGCATAAGATCTGTTATGCACCTAAGCAAAATTTCTAATCAAGTGTATCTATGTTGCTTTATGTGTACCATGATGTGGACGGCTACTTCCAAGATCAAAATATTCCCATCCACTGTGCTTGTGTTGTGTATGCATCATTTGAAGAACATGACAGAGAACTTGGACATCTCCCGTGGCCCCTACAATCTCCGAATCTTGATCCAGTTGAGCATGTGAGGAATAAACTTGAAAGACAAATTTACCATTACGATCCTTTTCCTACCTCACTCCATAAAGTGCTACAGTATTATTGACTGAATTGGGTAAAATCCTTTAGGATACTTTCCAGCACCTTGTGGATTCCATGCCATGTCTTGTGGCTGTTATTCAGGCAAAAGGTGGTTCAACCTGTTATTGGGTATAAATCGTTATGAAGTGGCCAGCTAGTGTGTGTGAATATATATTTTATTTTTTATCATTATATTTCTTCTCTTAGTTAACAAGATACCGTTACAGTTACTGTAATTTCCCGCAATCAAACAGGAAGGTCCATATTCTATATGCATATCCTCACTACAAACATAAGTAAATAGTAACGTGCAAAATATATCAATATACATTTAATCTCGAAATTGTTATATGTCAATCCAGCTCTTTTTAGCTTTAAAATGTCTTTCGCTGTTGAGAAAATGCGCTATACAGCTGCACTTGATGAAATAGGCATACTAAAGTAAGTGAAGAGAGATATCAAAGCTGGTGAAGGGAACAAGCTTGATTCTATATTGTGTCGACAGCGGAAGTCACGTGACGCTAGTAACACGTCATGAGATTCTCGAAGGATCTTGACTTTTCCTGGCAACTCTAGTCTTTTCTAGGCGCCCTCTATTTTAGTATATACGCCCGGCAAATAAAGCGGAGAAGAATTGCAGATAGACAGATAATTGAGTCAAGTGAGCGGTAGTGACCAAAAGTAAAGTGCGTGAATCGTTGTGAATTATAGCGTATGTTTAAGTTAAAGCGACTATGGAAATTCTGTGTATTGCAAAGTTGTATTGAGAAAGAATAAACTAGTTTTATTTAAGAAAGGACTTGTATCGCTGAAGTTCCTCGGGAAGAATTTATACCGGAAATTAACAAACGAACAGAGACGTAACAATATCTTTTGAAGTAAATGATTTTTTGCTCAGGAACACATATTTAATCGTTGCTACTCTGGTAAGCATTTCTTGCAAAATTTTGCTTGTTGTTTAAAACACATCAAGAAGTCTTCTTCGTCATCTCCCTCGGTGCTCGAAAATGACGAAATATCACTTACGTCAGCATTTACTGAACCTTCATCACCACTGCTTTCCATCTTCTCTGAAAATTTTTAAATTATCATTTATTTTACAGTTTATTTCCCAGCTTTCTAGCTAATCCAATTTGTTTAAACATGGGTGAGAAGTAGCTGCGAGAACGTGATCCTCATTGACAAAGGCAGCTTCAAAATGCTTCTTAATTCCTGAAATCAAAGCATTAATGAGCGGCTTTCAAGTATGGAGTAGTTTACCACAGATATTTTTTAGATTCGTCAAACATGTACGTGTTGGCAGAAATAGTCCAATATAGGCCTTAGTTTCACTTTCAAGACAATCCAGCATGCATGCTACAGGGCACATTACGTATTCTTTGGTGAATTTTATACTCAAAAGATTAAAACGAGTGATGCTCAGCTCATCACACCTTCATTGACAGCCCTCTTTCTTCTTTTTTTTT
Organism: Limulus polyphemus; assembly: GCF_000517525.1. Taxonomy (NCBI): domain Eukaryota; kingdom Metazoa; phylum Arthropoda; class Merostomata; order Xiphosura; family Limulidae; genus Limulus; species Limulus polyphemus. The sequence goes on from NW_013666393.1 coordinate 373,559, forward strand.
TGGCACTATGTTCACCATGCAAACAAACACATCGAATTTCACCACATTGTGCATGGAACAACAAAACATTTGCCCACTTCTTGTTTTGTAAGGTCAACTGCTACAGCTCTGTTTGTTCCAAAGCGTTTGAGCCTTCGCAAATGCCGATTGGGACAGTTTCTTGAACATCCCATTGCTCAAAGCCTTTTCTACATCATTGCTTGCTATTAAATTGAGTGTATGTGCCACACATCGAATATGCTCGGGGAGAAAGAAAACCTCACTGTACTCTGTCTCACTGTTAATAATGTAGCGTCAGTGAGGTCACATGACTACTATCACGCCACATCCTTCTCGAACCTTCGTGAATTATCGGGAGACTACTAGATTGGGGGTAGTCTGGTATATATAATACGGTCACAACGTGACGGGACAATGTGTAATTGAACTGAGTATTGTTGAAGTCGAGCCCGTGAGACGTTTGTTGAGAATTATAGCGCAACTGTTGAAATTAAGTGTATCGCAAAGTTATATTCAAAAAGAATAAACCAGTTTTATTTAAGAAAGGACTTTTGTCGCTAAAGTTTCGTCGGAACGAATTTACGGAAAATTAACTAACGAACGGAGACGTAACAAATTGGTGTCAGAGAGTGGGACGGAAAAAAAAATGGAAACGAGAAGCGGCAAATCAAACTACAGCTTAGCAGATTTGATAGCAGCAATACAAGACCAGCAAAGTAAACAAGAAGAACGGGGAAAGAAACAAGTAGAGAGATTACAGCAGTTGTTGGAGGAAAAAAAGAAAAGAAACAAAAACAGAGACAACAGCAGTTGCAACCAAGCTGCCACTGTTGCGTGTTTTAACAACAAAATAAACAAGAAGAGAAATTACAAGCAGTTGTTGGAGGAA
>NW_013666393.1:375392-377414 GCF_000517525.1 Limulus polyphemus
CAGAAAGGTTGTTGGAACTGTGGAGAGCAAGGACATATGAGGAGCCAGTGTAATAAGAATACTACCAATAAGTCAGCCTCGGGGAAACCAGTAGAGGTTGATGTTGAGGGACGCCCACTAAACCCCATTGTGAAAGTTTCAACAGTGTAAAATAGCAAGCACACATAGTGTCTACGTGACAGGGAAGCTGGATGATCAAAAGTGCAGAAATACCAGAAGCCATATAGAAACTCTATGGTGTGACAGGACATTATGCAAGGTTGTGGGGACCAGTGTGGGTAACTATTGAGCTCGTGGGCATGAAGGACAGACACAAAGTATAGTTGGATGACTTTGAAGACGAATGCATGTTAGGATTGGACTACTTACTACCGAGGAAGTGTGTAGTTAATTTTGATAAAATGACGTTAGGGAACAACAAAGGCCAAATTCCGGTAAGTGTTTCTGCATCTGTTGATTTGCGTGTCACAGCACTTAAATCAACTACAATACCCCCTATGTCAGAGAAGATAATTTGGGGTGGAATAAAAGAACATCACCAAGGAAGCCCAATGCTTGTGGAAGTAGTGGAAGACCCATCGAGGCCAGTGGACATGAAGATTGGAAGGTCACTTGTGGTAGGTCATCAAGTAGTACCCATAACAGTGACTATTTTCTCTAAATGTGAGCAGACACTTAAGGAAGGGGCATTGTTGGATGTGTGATAGGAGGTAGAGCTAGTCAATGTTAAGGCAAGAAATACAACCATAAAAAAGGACATCCTCTCCCAGAACATTTAACTGACCTCCATGAGAAGAGTATAGTCCATTTGTCATCATCTCAGGCTCTTTGGGTTACGGAACTTTTGGCGAATTATGCAGACGCCTTCCTCGGGAAGAACTTATACCGGAAATTAACAAACGACCAGAGATGTAACAATACTCTCAAAAACCAGATCTCAGGGACGTGATCTGCATTAGTGGCAGGAATTACTGAGGGCCTTAAATCTATTCTGTGGCTTAAGTTTGTAATATGTAGACATTTTTTTCTTTTCAACCCGCTTTTATTAACATAGCAGTTTTTTGTGTTTTTTTTTTAATTTAGTCTGTCGATCTCTATGCCGGTTTGGAAATAAACACGCGGTCCAGAAACCATTGGAATTGTTTTGTTCAAGGTACATTTGTGTCTTTGCTTTTGTCAGGCAGATAGTATTTATTTTGTCTATGAATATGATGCTGCAATTCCACACATTGTTTAGAAACAGGTCAACAACAGCAGTATCCATCACTGGATGAATAGATGATATCTAAAGCAGTAATTCTCAGCCAATGGTCCATGAGACGTACAGTTATAGGTCGCTGTGGGTTAGGACTACTGTGACTGTCTTGATTGAACTAACAATCCATCGTCTGCATATACTAGTCTTACTGTTGTGCCAAATAATTGAGTGGATTTAGGTACAGGAGGCTGAGAAACTCTGATCTGGAGATTACAACTTTTGCTTGTTGTATGAGAATAACCAGTCACGTGGTAACGAACATGCTTATGATTAAAAAGCAGTGTTACATGTTTTTGTAATAGACATTGATTTTAGTCAGTTTAGCTTGGTTATCGAAGTAAGTAGTTTAACGGATAAACTTCTCGATGTACTACAGTTGTTGACTAATTCACAGGTCCAGTTTGAAGGCAGTTTTCCAGTGTCTTATACGAATACGCACACTGGTTTTTTCTATTTTTATTTTCTATAATGTATGCAATCTGTTTATTCTTCTAGTTTAACTCTCTGTCATTTAGTTAAGTTCAATTATACTATGTGAGTGGTGCAATAATTTCTCGTTACGAAGCGGACCTATCTGACATTTGCATGGAAATCAGTTAATCCAGATATACCAAAAGCCCCTGCCATTTTCTCACAAACCTTTCTGGAAGCTCGTAATAAATAGTTTCTATTCCATGAGGTTTTGTGACTAACAAGGCTCACAAGTTCTTGAAAAATATCGTTTTGTTACGTCTCTGTATGTTTGTTTGTTAATTCTTCTAAGA
>NW_013666393.1:377424-388206 GCF_000517525.1 Limulus polyphemus
CAATACTAACTTTGTAATGTACTTAATTTCACAGTTACACACACTATAGTTCCCAACAATTCGCTCACTTTCTATCGCGCTTAGACTTAATGGTCGGTCCCCGCAAACTATAGTTCCGATCTCTGTGTCTGCTATCCTCAGTTCCCGCAAACCGTAATCGCTGTCTTTCTTTCTCTCTGTCTCCACTACTGCTTCGACTCCGTCTGTCTCTCTCACTATCCAGCGCACTTATATACGATAATACTGCCTGTTCTAGAAACTTCTAAGACTCTCAACACGTGCTACCAGCGTCACTTGACTTCCGCTGTCGTCACGTGACCCCCGCTGTCGTAACAGTTTGTTTTCAAATAGTAATGAAATTAATTAATTAAAGAGAAACCCTTTCGTGTTTTTCAAAACATGTTAAGTATGGCGTACTTTTCTTTTTCAGTAATGAAAATGTTTAATGAATAAGTCGTGTTCCTTTTCTCTAAAAATTCAATTTTTAATTTCTAAGTAGTAATAATGGTATACTTTGTACCATTAAATTTCAGTTTTATATATATTTTAAGCTTCTCGTGTATTCTCAAGCAAATAATGTTCTAAAGCTTTTATTGTATGCTTACACTTATAGAGAGCGCTACACGAGAGACTGACGGTTAAGTTCATTTACTAAACTGAGTTAACGAGGATAGAAGGAGGTGTGGAAGGAGTTAAGTCTTTAAATAAAGGATAATGACATACGAAGAAAAGCAAAATGGTTTTGTACCGACTTCATCTAATGGTTTTCTTCCGATCAACGTAAGTAAATAACAAGATAGTGACTATATTCGTCACATAGGTTACAATGTTTGGGGTAAATATATATCCGGTGTTGTAATAATTTATTATTGTAATGTTGTAATAGCATTGCCAGATCAATTCACGTGAGTCGGCTACTATGGAAACCTAAGCCACGCCCTGAGTGCATATTTGTACGCTTAATCGATATTAATATTATTGTAATATCATAGGCTTATAAAGTGTATCAGCAAATGTAAAAAAGAAACTAATGGAGAATATATAAACACGCACGAACATACGAATGTAATATTAACAATAATATTTACCAGTCTCTCCCAAGTCATTACTCGCAGTCACAATGATGTATTTTTACAAAGTTTAATAACTGTAATGTGTATGAATACTATTTACTATGATTATTTTTGTTTGATTTTATGTTTCATTAGAAGTTAGAAACAACAATTCCCATAACTACTGTAGATGCAGACTATGAATAATAGTTGTAGACAAGAGCTTGAACACCAATGCCTTCTAAGTTTTAGTTCTACTAATTTGTAGTTTTAACTTATAAGTATATTATAATTTTTTTTAGTTGTAACCTATTTTTGCATCTCCCATTTGGATCTTGTGAACAGAGATTACAACTGAAAAACATTGTATATGTACCATAATATGAGTGATATTTCTTTAATGTTAGATATCTATTTTATAATAAAGTACCTTTTACCAGACACACATTGTAAATTGCACCAAAGTTTTATTTTTCTGTATTATGAAACCATTTTTATGTGGTCCTGCTGTTGGCATTTAATACTCTTCAGTTTTGCTCTCTTTCCTTTTGATTCAAAAATCAACATGACTTTTGTGTAATATGATGTGTATTAAATATCTTTATATAAATCCTTTTTCCAAAATTTTTATGATTAGAAAGATAAGTGCACCTCTACTAACAAAAAAGATGGGTATATGTACAGTTTTATTGTATAATGTATAAAAAAGGCAGTTGTTTATATTTTCTTTGCTAATTCGGTTTTAAAACTGCTATTGCATAACCAAGTGATAACAATCATAACCAAGATAAATGTGTCAGTAGTGAGGTTATCACTTAAGATTGAAAGCACCAAGATAAAAGTAACTGCTGTTAAACTTGACAAAAGTGAGTAACATAGAACTGTAAGTTATGTAACAGTTTTACAAGGAATTAAGAAAAAAAAGTATAATATCAAAGTTGCATCTTAGTACAAAAAGAATGGTTTAAGTGTGAATGAATTGTTAAACTATTCAAACAGAAATCTGTACTAAGTCATACAGTTGATATGTTTAAGCATGTTGTTATCACAGTGTGAGATATTCAATGCGTAAATACAGTTTTTTCATGTGACAACTTCAGTATGTAAGATTTTTACATAATGATTTATAATTAATTATGAATTTCTCTTTATATATATATATAAGTTAAGGACAACAAGGGACTTGTTGGTCCATCTAAGCTGTTCATTCATGATAATAAACTTGAACATAACACACAGAGTTAGTCCTTATTCTTTAAATATTTATCAAGCCTTTTCTTAAATAAAGTACCTCTACTACATCTGAAGGCAGTTCATTAAAAAGGCCAACCACCTTAGAAAAATATAGTTGTCTTAGCAGAAGTACAGAAGTTTTATTAATAGACGATTAAGCTGTTATTATAGTAATGCTAGAAGTGTAGGAAATAAAATGGATGACTTCATAGCACTAGTTGTAACTAGTTGTTTAACACATTTACTAACACTTCTAGGTTAACCTTTAAATAAGGTAGGGGCTAGCTTGTTTGCAACGACTACTAACTCAACTGTAACAGCAACTTTAAATGAGGACTAGAAAGTGGTGAGGGTCAGAACAATAAAGAGAAAATAAGAGGTAGAGAAAATTATCGTGTACGAACGAAGTACAGAAGTGTTATTAATAGAAGGTTAAGCTGTTGTTATGGTAATGCTAGAAGTGTAGGAAATAAAGTGGATGACTTCATAGCACTAATTGTAATGGAGGATTTTGATGTAATGGAAAGAACCAAAACTTGATTAAATATAGACAGTTTTGGTGACAGGAATTTCTTTTAAATATGGGGTTTAGGTTATTTAATAGGGATAGACCTATACATGTAAAGTTACATTATGTTCAAGTTGAGGATAGCAATGCTAATTACAATGAGGTTGATTTTGTTTGAGGTTGTTAGTTGTTATAAGAGGAGAAGGCTTTCAGCTAGAATTTGTTATAGGCCACCAGATGAAATTAATGAGAAAGTCTACAGTGATATAAAAAATTCAGCTGTTAATGAAATCATAATTATTGGAGATTTTAATTTCACAATGCCATTTTATATTTATTTTTTAACTTCTAATATTGAATTGGTTCATAGGGTGGAAACTGTGGAACATCTAAGTGAAAGTGATCATTGCTCAATTAGGTTTTAGGTTTTCTGTATATTCATCAAATTTTTATTCAGAGTTATTTGAAAACCTAAGTAAACTAAGCCACACCCCTTTCAATCATCCAGATTATGTATTACACCCTCAAAAAAGATAACGGATTAGTAACGTAAGATTTCCCATTGGTGAATACATTTTAATTTCCTCTAATGATATCCTCTTGTTATGAATGATTTTGTAGTTTCTAGAATTTTTCCCACTATGGAAGTAAGGTGTTCTATAACTTCAAGAGTCTTGCATCTGAAAGCAAAAAATGCTAGATTAGTTTGTTGCACATTCTGAATATCATAGTTACTTCTTCACAGTGAAACTTTGAAATAGATTATAACAAACTTATTAAATCAGAGAAGAAAATTAAAAGTAATACAGATAAAAACTAAGACTGGCCATATGTTTTCAGTTTACCCATTATTTGAACCTTCATTGTATTATTATATTTTAACTATCATAGCTAATCCTTGACTATTTATCATTCCATAATAATTTCAAACATAAGACTCGCATTAGAGATTATTTACTTATGTTCTGTAGTAGAAATGTTTGTTCCTTATTTAATTTTCTTTTAAAATTATAAAAAAATATGATTAAACTACACATAATTTGGCATCATAATGTGTTGAAAGTAAGAAACCACTAATTTATTATCAAGATATTTGGTAGTAATGTGCAAATAATAAAATTGTAGCTCTTGATCCCTTACATGTAGTATTTAGTGCATTGTAAAGACTAGCTCCTATAGTGTGTAGTAGGTTGAAATGATTCTTAATAAGCACAGTGTGAACATCTAGTTGTGGCTTTTGATATGGATAAATTATGAAAGTTTAAAGGTAACGTGGATGTTAAAAAATAGTACTTATTTTCTTCTTATTCAGTTGTTATATGTAGTGAGGTATGCAAGTTATGTAAAAATAGTAAATTTTATAAGTTGTACTTAAATACTTTTGTTAAATTGAAGTCAAATTAAATGTAAAGAAAACATATATGTTAATGCAAATAACTGAGAAAAAAGTCTTTCAACCTGTCTAGTGTAAGTATTCATCTCCGAATCAAATGTAGTTTTCATATCAATGTATCCAGTGAAGATTTAGAAATAACAACATACCACATTAAAGAACTTAATTCACAACTGTGTAATGTTTACCAAAAATTTTTATCTGGAAAATAATTCTGCATCTAGGCCTTTCAAGTTGAAAGTTCTTATCCAAAATGTTCAGTTTTCTACTTGTTATATTTTCATTCCACTATTCAGACATCTACCATACACATGATGTTTAAGCAGTTCTTTACTCACCACATTAAACCATATTTATGTAGGCATGTAAAGAATATGAAGCATTTATTTAACATTACTAATTTTTCCTTCTAATTATTCAGTAGAGAAGTTATTTCCAATAGGATACCTCCTCCATTTACATAATAGCTTTTCTTGATTATTACTGCCCTCTATATGGGAAATTTTTGCTCACCACTAGCCTTGATACTTCCACTTATTTCCATATGTTTTGATACTGCTGCACTGTAACATGCAAATAAGCATGCACCTACCCTCCACTAATAGGATTGTAACACAGCTGGATCCCTCTATGTTGTACAACCCAATATTCACTTCTCAATTTAGCACAGTAGTGTTAAGACGTGTTCACATTTTCACTTGAGTTTTAACGTTTTTCATGCTTTTTATCCGAGTTGATTTTTGCTAAAATTTTTACATTTAAGAAAGAACAGTATATTTATTTTGTCTTTACTCCAGTTGAACATGCATTCTGAATTTCATATTACTACAGCATTTTAACCTGCTGTATCTCAATCTTCAAGCCCTCTGCTTTCAGCTGAGGAGGTCTCAGTTTTAGATGGGAGTTAGAGTCCATCATGGCTAAGTCTCCCAAGCCCAAACCTGACATTTTTTTGTCTGGTGAATTTGGGCAAGTTAAGAACAATTTGGATATCCATTTTTCTGCCTCCTTCCTGGGCCACAATCTGTGGGTCATGGTTTCAAATCCCTGTTCCACCAAACATGCTTGCCCTTTGATCTGTGGGGCATTATAATGTGATGGTCAATCCCACTATTCATTGGTAAAAGAGTAGCCCAAGAGTTGGCAGTGGGTGGTGATGAATAGCTGCCTTCCCTCTAGTCTTCCACTGCTACATTAGGGATGGCTAGTGCAGATAGCCCTCGTATAGCTTTGCAGAAAATTCAAAACAAACCAAACCTCTCTAGATGTGGTGCCACAGGTATGTTACCTGTTTATTTGTCTCTCATGTTGCATGTTATTTCTCTACTTCCCTCCTACATTTCACTCGTTCCTAGGATTACCTTCTTTTTCTTTCCTTTTCCAGCTATCGGGATCCATGCTGGCCAATTTCTGATGCATTTGGGGAGTGGGGCAGCAGTTTTTCATACTTAGAATCTTTGCTGTTGGAGTCTTTGAATCATGTATGGGGTTTGACCCTGATTCTTCTGTAAGGTACTCCTATACCCAATTGTCCCAACTCTATTTGAATCTTACCAAACTCCTCCATTGCCTATTTTACATTCATCTGCTTTTTGTGGTTATCCATCACTCTCCCCACAGGATTTTCTGAATATACTCTTTCACCTATGTTTTCTATTTTGGTGCATTTATTCTCCTTAACCTTTTCCTTTCAAACATGGTTCCTTGGTTGTTGAGATCTTAGACACATTGTTAACTAATGGGTGCCTACCCATGTCCTACTTATGAATCCTATTGATGATGCAATTTTTACAGTTGTAAATTTTTGGAGAATGTCCTGTGTTTCTCCTTTATCCCCAATTACTGTCTCCTTCTCTTGTCCTCAGGATCCTCTTTCTGGCCATCATCTCTTGGAATTTGTTCAGACTACTTCTCCAGAATGCTATAGAACTTGTCAATCATATTTTTCCAGGATTTTTATTCCAGGTTGTTGGTATTTCCCAAGAAGACTAACGACTGGCACCAATTATAGATCTGTCATGTCTTAACCATTTTCATCGACCTTCCTCCATGTTTTCTCATGGAGTCCCTCACACTTTTGTATGCATTTACTCATAGATTTTGGATGATGAATGTGGACATTGTGGATGTTTACTTTCAAATCCTTATTTCCCCAGCTTTTGGTACAGCATTTATATCCTATGTTTTATGTTAGTTGGTCATAGCTCAACTAAGTCTTAAAAAAGGTTTATGCTTCCATCCTTACACGAAGGATGAGTTTTTGTTAGCTCCAGCCTAACATGATGCTCACAAACATACTCAATTACTTCCTTAAGAAGCAAATTATGTAGGATGGCTAATCGAGTGGGGCTAGCCTTTTCCTTATCCAAACCCAATAATTTGTCCACTTGGGAACATATTTCACCTCCTTTCCCATTCGGTTCCAGCTTTTTCCTCTTCATTTTTGGTCGATGGAGCTTGTGGTTCAGTCATTCTTCTGATCGAGTTAGCCTTCTGGTTCAACAAAGACAACATCATGGTTGGTATTCCTCCTCTGCCTCCACAGCCAGACTTGCCGTTTTTTTTTGGGGGGGGGGTGGCTTCTCTTACAGGTTTGGGAGCAATTACAGATTTTATTAAATCGTGGGTCATTGTTCTTCAATCAAGACGGCTATCAATATCCTGGAGCTGTTTGTCATCCATTGGGCTTTGGATCATTTCCTGCCTTTAATATGAGGCTAAGTGATCATGATCCAATTCAATAGTTATCTCTTGTATCAATTGACAAGTAAACACCAGTTCACCTTCACTTTGTTTTCAGATATTAAAACTCCTGCTCTTGGCCTATTCACATCAGACATGCTTCTTAGGTGCTTTCTTTCTTGTTGCAGATTGATTATCTCCTTCCGACAAAATCCTTCCCATGGAGTTGTGTCTAAGTTTCTAAAAGGTTCTGGTAGTTATGCAAGTAGTGGGGTAGTCCTCTTCTGGAGGCATTTTCCACCAATTATCAATTCCAGAATATCCTTTTTCAGCCCCTAGTGCCACATCCATTGGTTTTAGTGATAGATGCCTTCAGTTTGGATCAGACCTATATGATTCTCCTCCTTATATGCCTTTTCCCCCAAGTTTTATTGTTTATCTAGTCCACTCCATGTTGTATTTATTTAATTGAACCTTTCAGGCAGGCTCAACCTTGGTTTCCAGTCCTTACTCTCCTTTAGTTGGCACTTTCGTGCTACTTCATCTTTCTCAATAACTTTTCCATCAACCTCAGTCACTGGTGTATTATCCCACATTTGCCACACTCTGGCTTCACTCGTGGCTTTTGTCTGGTCCCTTGCGAGTCAGTACAGACTGTCTGCACGTGTAACTTTCATCCTTTCCCCCTAATGGTGTATCAGAAAAAATGGAGTGCTTTTCACTGTTGGTCTCTGCATCGTGGTTACCTTCAATTTCATCCTAAATTTCCTCTTATCTCTGAATTTTTACCTTACTGTTTGACAATGGTACTTCCATATTTACCATTTCTGGATATCATTCAACCTTGTCCAGTACATTCTTTTTTTCACATTCTCGCAGAGTGTTTTCCACTTAGATCATTTCCATTTGGTTTCATTCCTTTTGGATCCTTCATCTTCCTCGTCCTACACTCCTTTCTGAATCGTACCTTAATGTTATTCTCCATGCCCTTACCCAATTCTTATTTGCACCCTTGGCTAAACATTCCCTATACAATTTATCACTCAAGTCCTATTTCCTGCTCCTTTTTGTTTGTGGTTATCTTAGGTCAGATGTTTTAGCCCTCAACATATCATCTTACCTGTGTTCTCCTGTATCCCAATCATAGTTTTCCCAGGATTTCATCAGTTCTTGAAGGCAATGTTTGCTTTCCAACACTTTCCATACCTTCCATTTCCTGTTTGTAATATCATTCAGATATGGATAGAATTCTTTGTCCTGTGCATGTTCTCAGGTGTTATATTGCCCATATGGTTTTCTTCTGTGACTCCCTTACCCCTTTATTTATCCATTGGAACCCTTTCTCTCCAAGAGATACTTCACATGCCACCCTCACAGATCTATAATGCCCACTGTTGAAATGGGGTGTTCTGTAAGACTCTTTGTAGGTTCATCCTCGTGGTGTATTGCATCATAATTATGCCTGTTCTGGAATGTACATTTATGTACTAGCATGAATAAATCAGAGAAGGAATTGCTGCTGATTCCTCCATTTCTGAAAATAGAGTTCTGCATTCACCGATTGCACTTTCTTTAGTGATGCATTCCTCTGGACTCCCCATTACACTCTTTCCACCCCTCTCCTAGCCACTTTATCCTGGGTGTGCTACATCACACTCAATTGAGAGTAGGGTGATAGTGTTCTGCCAGTGTAGATTGTGTGTACTCTCCTTCTATTGCATACCTGATGTACAATTCCTGATGCTGATTGGTTTTGGACTGGATGAGTCCACCCCTTTGGCTAGGAACCATCTTTCCTACTGCTTCCTGGAGGTCAGATCCTGGGTGTTCTGATGTTGGTTGGAGCTGGACTGGCCAACATAAGTCTTCACACATGAAGTTGGGCTTGGCACAATTGTCCTATTGCAGAGTTGATGATATATTCCCAATGCTGCATGGTTTTGGACTGGAGTTGACCCTCCACATTGCATTCCACCTTTCTACCATTGCCTGGATGTTAGATTCCTATGTGGCTGGTGTTAGTTGTGTACTAGGTCTGCACACATATGCAAGCTTGGGCTCTTGGAACAGAAGTCTTCTTTCCCTTCTGGTTCCTGAGCCTGAAGAGAAGATGATAGGGACCATTCTTCTACCATAAACCAGACATTCCATTCCCAGTGCTGTTGGTTCTGGACTGGAGTTGACCCACCGATTACGGTTTTATATGCCCTAGCTACACTACACCAATGGCACATCTGTGTGATTATCGGATGTGCCCATTTTACGCCCATTTGGTGACAGGTTCATTCATCAAGGGTGATGAGTATAACTCATTCAGATGTGGTGTGGTCTCCCACATGTGTATTTCCTCTTCATTAAGGTGTCACACTACATGGGTTCTCTTCAGACGCTTTCTGAAAGGTGCTCATATAGGTAATTTTGCACAGGTCTCTCCACCAGAGCAGTGTGGGATTCTAGCTATTATATGAGTAGAGGTAAGGTATTGTATTGGAAGCTATAATTTTTCTACACTGAAAATGTATTTCTGATAATAATATCTTAACTCCTCTCACACTTTCAACCCTTCCTACTCCTGGTGTTTCTTTGGTTTCTAGTCTCAAAGTGATGATTGGGTTCTATAGCACTGTGGTAGGAGGCTGTGTGACACTCCTATTGGTGGAGGGTTGGTACATGCTTATTTCCATGCTACAGCACAGCATTAGTACCACATAAAAACACATGGAGGTAGGTGGGAGTATTAAGGCTAGTGGACGGAGGTAAGTATCTATTAGAAATACAGCGTAGGAAAATTATAACTTCTGGTATATAAAATATAAAATCTTAATTAAGACTACTGTTAGGAAAATTATTTAAATCTCTTAACAGAATAAAATTTGAACATTTGAATCAAATCACTCTTAAGTTATTTTGAGCTCCAGAGAAATCAATTATGAAACTTTTAAACCTATTTTTGTGACTTATTTTTTTAACCAGGTATCATTCCAAATGAAGTCTTATTAGACTCTTAACTAAGTTTAGAATAACCTTTTTTTTCCTCTTAAATTTTAAAAGTTCTACAAACAGAACTACCAATCACATTTCCTCTTTTTGCCATAGCTAAAAAATACTCATTTGAGGCTTTAGAATTGTATTAATAAATTTTTCTGTATCTATCTTTTTTCATTACATATATATGTATCTGCCATGCATGGTAAATATTATCCATCCTTTCCGATAACATTTTCATGAATTCTGATATAATCTCAGGCAACTCTTCATAAGGTGGGCATCCCTTATGCTTGGGTCCCCTTTTAGCACTACATTTACTGCTGTTCTGCACCATTCTTCCACATCTTGCCTCATATCTATCCAGTAAAATCTCTGTTGTAGGTGAATCAATGTTTTCTTAACTCTGAGATGTCCTCCTGTTAAACTATCATGGGACTGATGCAGCACAACTTCCCGTAACTTCCTTGGTATAACTGTTTGCCAAGTCGTCACTTTCCCATCTGTAGTTTCCCATCTCCGGACAAGAATACCCATCTTCAAGCTTCAACTGGTCCCATTGTGCCCAATAGTTCTTTGTCACAGGGATTAGACTAGACACCTTCTCCCAAGCAGGGCACAAAACACTTGCTTTTAGAAAATCAATTATTGGCTTCAAATCTTGGTCTTTCTCCTGTTCTGCTTTGATATCTATATTTGGTTCTACTCCATCATCATCAACTCTTTCAGTCGGCTTGACTTCAGCTTGATGACACCTGGTTAGTTCAACCTCTCTTTTGCAGCAATGTCTGCAGTCATTTTTGCAGGGTCTTTGGCGCAGTTCATCAGCATTACCATGGGATTTTCCTTCTCTATATTCAATATTATAATTATACTGGTATATTTTTACGATCTAACGTGCTAGTTGTCCCTCTGGGTTCTTTAAAGAT
>NW_013666393.1:388351-392840 GCF_000517525.1 Limulus polyphemus
TTTTTGTCTGTCCTTTATGCCCATGAGCTCAATAGGTACCCACACTGGTCCCCACAATCTTGCAGAATGTCTTGTCACACCACAAAGCTTCTGTATGGCTTCTGGTACTCCTTCATGATCTAACACCTTGATACTCACAAGGGTTTGCTGAGATGCAGAATCTATGACAAAGTTGCACCTTTCAAATGTTTACAGTCTAGATAAGTCAGTTTATGATTCTTAGTTTTGAAACTGTTTTTTCATACTCTAACCCATTCACTAATATTGTCAAGGTCTTTTTAAATATGAAAAACAAATCATTCATATCATCATCAAAGTACTGATTAAGAAGTTGTTTTAATTTTAACAATATAAATGAATGACATAGTTTCCAAGATACACTTCTTCTTGTTTTCTACTGTTAAGCAAAATGTTTATCCATTTTCAACATATCTAACTGGGTGGGGGTCAAAATGTGCATGCTGTGACTTTTTATAGAGTGCCATTCAATGTGATATAACATATTTAATGTCAGAGTTATCAACTATTAATTTTTCCTACATTGGTTATTTAGCAACAGCTCATGGTAGAGGAGAGCAAATACTAAATACAGTTTACAAAAATGTAGATATGCATTTTGGAGGTTCTAGAGGTTATACAAAAACAATATGCAAACTGTACAATGGACAAAAGTATCTTGAACATCATCTTGCACTCCAAGTTGTGAGAGTCTGAGTCAGACTACCTGTCAATTCACAGACACATCTTGTGTAAGGATATGTTTGTAATAAATCTAATTGTTTGTGTACAATAGACATACATCTTGCAGAAAGCTTGCCAAATTTCATATAGATACACATAGTAAATTCAGCATTATGGTCAACATTTATTGTATTTTGAATATTATTTTTCTATTATTAAGAAAGCTCTCAAAATAAGAAAAATTGGTTTGATTATATATGATGCTAAGCACTAACATTCTTAAAGGTGTAATACCTTTTCTAGTCCATTTATCAAAGTTGTTATATTAAGTTATGTTTTTATTTTCAACTGATAATCTACAAAACATCAGGCCTAAATATTGTGGATCAATGAAGTGAATTATTCCACAAGATTTGCTGAAATTTTATTTTTTGATTGAATTTGATTTGATAGAACTCCTCTGAAAGAGCGAAGTTGGATGACAAAAGCTATGAACATTATGAAGAAACACCTCTTCATATTGCCATACTGACGTACCTTTGTTATGCAGTTTTGACAATATTTGGCCATTTACGAGACTTCATGCGTAGAAATGGACTTGGAGAAAGTCATTCAGCTGTGGAAAAGAATAGAGATGTATAAAAAACTTATTCTACATATATTATGAAATTTAATTGAATTTAAAACTTGAAACTAACTAACTTCTTTTTGTTTCTTGTTTTATCTCATCTTGCAAAATTTAACTGTGTAGATCATATATATTGTTAGCAATTGAATTTTATATTGCTTATTTGTTGTATCATTTTATTTGTTATGACAAATAAGTTGAGGAGGGAACCATTGGAGATCATTTGTAACTAGATTACGTGTATAAACACAGTTAAAACAAAACCTTATAAAATGTTTCAGACTTTTGAAAAACAAAATTTGTGTTGATGAGAAAAGAAATTACAGTGTTTGAGTATTATAAAATATGGTATTTTATTTTTATTTTAATCTTCCCAATGATAAATTAATGAGCAGGTTTTATCAAAGTATGTATTTATGAAATCCTTGTATTATTACTGTTAATAACTGAGGGAATATTTGACATGAATGGCAGTTATACTGCACAGTTACATAGTTGATGACTCTGAGGATTGTATATGCAATTCTTGTGGCCTGTTATGGTAACACTAGAATCTGTTTCTTAAACTGTGTGTTATGTTTTAGTACACCAGTAGAATCTTTTTATCAGGTCTGTACATGCATGTGATATGTCTCTGACCTGTTGACATCACAGTAAAATATTTGACTTGTATTTCAGGAGGGTATGTTATACCCCTATGACATCAGTAAAATATTTTACTTGTATTTCAGGAGGGTATGTTATACCCCTATGACATCAGTAAAATATTTTACTTGTATTTCAGGAGGGTATGTTATACCCCTATGACATCAGTAGAATATTTTACTTGTATTTCAGGAGGGTATGACATCAGTAGAATATTTTACTTGTATTTCAGGAGGGTATGTTATACCCCTATGGCATCAGTAGAATATTTTTCTTTGGGCTGTGCATGATAACTCTGTAACATCTAACACTATTAGATTTTTCAAAATCAAGTTTTTATAACATTCATGTGACCTGTTGGAACTTACTTTTTTTGTGACTCTGCAGTACCAAAAAATTAGATATATCCTATGACTGTTACTTTTCTGTAGATACAATATATAAAAGTCTATAAACAACTGTTTATACTCTGCTATGTCAGTATTTATATATCCTCAAAAACTTGTAACTTCTTTAAACAGTTTGAGAATTAGTTTTAGTTTAAGAGATCACTAATTACATGTGAACATTTTTGTAGAATATACTTCACTTTTTTTGTTGCTATTTTTGTTCATGCCCTTCCTATCATTATCAGTGTTCTTTACCTGCAATGAGCTCGTACCACCTAGTAGCTTTTAGTAGTTTCTATCAAAGTAAAGTTTTTCTTCAGGTTAAAAACTGTTTTGTTCACTGGACTGGGTAACTCAATGTTAAAGATATAACTGAAAAAATATTCCTGCTATAGTGCAGAGTTTTAGTGTCCACATTCTTAAAGTGTGTACTGATTTCCTTGTTCAAGAAGTTCTTAAAATGTCCAGGCCAGTGGCATTTCTAAGATTTCTTTGTTTGGGAGAGGGCAGAAAAAATTAACACTTTCATGCCAGTGGGAGTCATAATGTAGAGAATTTAAAAAATTTAAAAGACTATTTCAGCTGGGGGCTGCTGGAAGCAGAGCACTACAATGAGAGTAGGCCACTCCTGGTGGACATGATTCTTGTCCAGCCTCTTAATAGTATTACATCCAATGAGCTCCTTTAACTTAAGTGAACAAATGTATATCAGATTTCAAAATTTAAGTGTAGTAATAATTCTAACTCTAAATTTATTTCTTAAAAATATTACTCGGCTCAAAAATATTTTGTCATTTTGTAACATTTACTAAGTGGAATTTGCAAAGACAAATTAAAAAAAATGTTCCAACTTTAATTTCTGTGTAGCTACAAGTTGTCTCATTTGCAAACAATGCAATTATTAATTTTGTATAATTTTTCTGCCCATACAGTATAGGTTTATATTTTCTAAAAAAACAAACTATCATCCCTTGAAAATATAGTAATTTGTGTCCTGTATCTGTCATGATTTTTCTCTTCTCTCTTGGTGGGTTTATTACTACATCCCTTTTATGATTTCACAGTATGAAATTTGAACAGTTACTAATGAAGTTCACATTTGAAAATAGTTATAGATAACATTTAAATACAGTGGATAAAGTAGATTTTTAAATTGTTTATATCAATGTAGAATAATAAAGTGGTTTGAGCAGTAATTGATACTTTCTTAAAATACTGACTACCCAGAGTTCCTTTAGAGAAAAACAGAGGAATCTAATGGAAAGTTTAACAGATCTTTGTTAGCTTTTTCTGTGTATTTTATAATTTATAGCTGGAAGTGGTGGTTACTGCAGTTGTCAAAATAAACTATCAAAGCAAATGTCTTAATGAAAATCAATAAAGTTCAAAGTAACGGAAGATATTAAATGGAAAATCCTGATCAGCAATAAAAATTGAAATTTCAAATTAGGTAGGCATACATCTGAAATACTGAAAGCCTTTCCTTAGTGAGTTTCTCTTCTGTTAACAACCATATGACTCAAAGATCTGAACGTTTTGGATGCAGTGCAGAACATTCATCAACTTACCTAGAATTCTTCACTCTCCCACCTTCCACGAGACTTGTTGCACGTACATCAAGAGAACATACATAAGCTCTACTTTTTTGTCATGATTCATATTTTCTTGTTGACAGTTATGCTGTTTTTTCATTCACTATGAATTTTGATGTCCAGATTAACTACTGCTGCAAATGTTTCTACTAATATCAGAAATTATATAACTTCTCTGAAGTCTTACTCATGTTGTCATGTTAGCATGCAAGAAGTTCATGGGGTAGCATTGTTGGTCCTTATTGATTAATGTATTCATGCTGTTAATTCTGATTGTGTGCTGATGCATTTGATAGGTTTCAAGCTCATATGGATGCTCATTTGTGGAATACCTGCCCTTCTCTCATGATGATTAAACGAAGAAACATTTTGCTTAGGCCTGTTCACTTTCCTTGTCTGCAGTACAGGATTTGTCAGCTAGTCTTAACTTTGAAAAGATTTTTGCTGATCTAATTTTTCTTTTTTCTTAGGTATATTTTAGATATTTACCGTATTTTTCAGTGTATAAGATGCACTTTTTTACCCCAAAATTTGATGTTAAAGTCTGCTTGCAT
>NW_013666393.1:392948-403116 GCF_000517525.1 Limulus polyphemus
ATGCAAGCAGACTTTAACATCAAATTTTGGGGTAAAAAAGTGCATCTTATACACTGAAAAATACGGTAACTAATTTCTTTTATGCCTGAGCGTATTTATCTCATATTGGATAGTTCAGTACTTGAATTTTTATATTTTTCATTTTCTCCTGATTTTTAAGTCACCATTTACACTTTTATAACTGAAATAAATGTTAATAATTTTTATTGGGGTCATATTGTACTCGTCTTAGTTCTCAACTCCTTAACATTCAATCTGATATTCTTTTTATTTTATTTTTGAGGGGAGTCTTTCAAGTGGCCTTCTACTTTCACCCTTTGTAAGTTTTCTGCCTAGGACATTATGATTTGTTTAATTTTTGAGGCTTTCTTTTTCAGAGTGGTTATTCGCTATCATCTACTCTCATTCTCCTGGTTCCTTTTACCAGGATCACATTCTTACCTTAGCATTGGCTCTCACTGCTGTAGTTTCTGTTACCATGTGCTTTGTTACAAAGTACTTGCCCCCCACCCTCCCCAGTTTTTCAGCTGGTCTAAAGATAGGTTCTTCCTACATCATTTGATTAAGGAATTGATTAAGGTTCTAGCATTTTGACTTGCTTCTGGTAATTGATCCTTTCCAAATGACCAGAAAGTACTGTTTGTACTCCTGCTTGCTTCCTTTGCCTATTTCTTGTGCATATTAGCAGCTTCTCATTCCTTTTCATAGACTTTTTCATTAGCAAGGTAGGTCTTCTCAATTCAATCATTGACTTTCTTCTGTACTGCACAGCACCCATCTGGATTGTTGGGGGGGTCTTTTTGAATCATTGATTCATATATGATATCGTTGATCTTTTGTGGTCCTTGAATTCAACAGATACTTCAGTCTGATTAAATGTTGTTTTTTTCTGATCCAGTTGCTCATAAATTTTGAATCGGAAAGTCTTAAAATCTCTTCCAGAAAAAAGGCATTATTTATAATCATTACACTTTTCCAGGTGTTTACTCCTGTGTCTTTTTTGGTTCTGCGAATATCTGAGATTTTGAGACCTATCTCAATTAATCTTTTTCTAGCACTACCACATTAATAGGATTTGAGGATTTTTTATACAGGTTTTTTAGTTATAACCAATGGCTGATGTTAGTGTATGTATGGAATTACTTGTCTTTATACCCTTGTTTATCCAACATCCCATCATTTCTTTTATGTCATCAGGGGAGAGGGTTAGTTTATCAGTCCTTTGCCTTCTCACTGGCTTGGCTTTAGCCCCATATGTCTACTGTTAAGTATTGTTTTTTGCTGATTTACTTCAACCACCAAACATTGACTTTTACATGAAAATCTCACTTATTCTAACCCTTTTGTCCATTAAGTCTCTTACATATACTCACATAACTACTCAGCTGGCTACATGTCGTGGTCAGCTCATTCCCAACTCTAGTCCTCATTTAGTACCTACACAGTATTTGTACATCTTAGATATGGTATTAACACAGTTCAAAGAACTCTTAACCATTTCGTATGATTTTACAAGCCTTGGAGTCTCATATTAATACTTTTCTATCTTCCACTCCTATTAACAAATGCATCCTTTCTGTTTTGGGGATGATAATCTCATTTCACGAAGGAATTTCTTTGGGACATATGCAGATGTGACACCTCCAAAGGGATCTTGATTCTCAGTGACATCATCTTTGGACTTGATATCTCAGGGAATTTCCTTCTCATCTGCTACTCTTGATTACCATCAATTTTGGCTTAATTGAGAGTTTATTACTGCAGGTTCAGTTCTCCCTCTTTTTTTAACCTTTTCTGAACCACTTCACAGATGATTTTCTTAAGGGCTGGGGTACCATCTCGAAGGAATATTGACTTTTGGATTCCAAGTCTCCTCTGGAATCAGAATCTTACATCAGTCTTTAAGAACTTTTGGTAGTTAAGCATACTTGTCAAGAGCTTTTGCAATCACTACACATCTACTGTGTATTTCACAATGACAATTCTCCATTGATGGCATATATGAACAATTGGGGAGGATCTCAGTCTCACAGCTTTTGTTTTACTGTGGGCTGTTTTCATCTTTGGCTCCATTCACATCATATCTATCTTCAAGCATCTTATATGTTAGGTGTTATGAACATTTATTCAGATTCTCTTTCCTTGGAGAGTGGACCACTCAGATTTTCAATCCTTATGCGTATGGCTTGGTCATCCCATGTATGATGCAGTTGCAACAGCAAAAAATCATCCTTTTCTACTTGACTCCTTCCAAGTTTCAGACTCTGCTTGTATAATGGTGAATACTTTGAGCCATTCATGGGAGAACTTTTTTCTCGGTGGTTACCTTCCTCCTTTTCTTTTGTGGATGTTGACCAATGTCAAATTATCCTTATTGTTTCACTTTGGCTGGCTCAGCTGTGGCTTCTCCTGCTACACCATCTGTCTTAAATGTATCCTCTTTCACTTCCTATTTGGAGACAACTTGTTTGCCAGCCTCAAACATTCATCATCAACAATGAAGTTTATCCATAGCTTCATGTGTGATTGTTATATGGTCCTTTATTAAAGAAGTCAAGTTCTGTTTCTTGTCACTACAACATATTGCTTCATTTTTCATGTTCTTATTTCGTAATCATGGCTTAGCTGCTTTTTCTTTTGCAAGCTATAGCATTGCCCTCTTTGGCACTTTAGGTGCCACAGAAACCTTCTCTCTATCATCCTTACTTTATACCAATTTTTTTTTCAAACATTTTGCTTACTTTGTCCATGAGGTCCTAGACAATTTCCTTAATGGGACTTAGGTCTTGTCTTACAATATCTCACTTTTACTGCTTTTGAACCTTTAGTAACTTACTTGATATACTATTTTTCACTGAAAATATATTTCCTTCTGTTTCAAGGTTCAGATAGTGGAAAATCTGATGTTTATGCCTTTGATACTTCCATGCTCTTTTTGTTTTTTATAGGAAGGCTCTATACTTATACTGTGATAGATCCATCCTATCAAAGACTTGAGATGAGAGAGAAGGTAACTGCTGTTCTCACAATTTTGTTACATATCCAGATTAACCAAAAATTTCATTCTGAAGAACATTTTTTTTACATCCTCTTACAGCCACTTATTACTATATCATATGAATAGAATCTTTGAGAGGCTCAATAAATAGCGTCGCTCATGGATTTGGTCCATCACTACTAAAAAATGGTTTGTGCTACTAATTTGTCTTGTGGATCTTGATGTAATTGAATGGCTAAGAAGTTAATTTCTAGTTATTTCTCTTCCAATTCATCATTTGGCAATTACATTGGTTTCTTGAACTCTGTACCCATTAGAGAAAACCTTACAGGCTAGCATTTGAATGAAGTTAGACACATTTCTGAGATTCTATTCACATCACATTGCTGTCTTCTCAGTTCAGGATTCCACTTGCTGCCCATGATTATTCTCCAAGCCTTATGGAATCAATAGCAGATTATTCTCTATTACTTGCTTATTTACTTCTTGGGCCCACACCTATGGTGCGTAAAGCAACTGAGATATTCCTATGGTGCTTAATATCTCTGTCAACAGTTTCATGGATGTCTGGGGTCAACAACTCAAAAACATTTTATGTACAACCAGATGTTTCACAGGTTATTCCTATCCCTGCCTTTGTCCTAGTCTCATATGAATAATGGGAAGTTTATTCTAATCTCAGGAGATTATGCTTTTCTCTGCTTTTTTTGTTTAGCCGGGACCTTTGCATGCTAATTAAACTTCTGCATTTATTCATGACACAATTCAACCCTTTATGCTGGTGATTCCTTAAAATATTATATATCTATGTAAATAGATGTGAGAAGGTGATGCCTTTGGGAGTGGACAGCATCTGCCATCTGATGGCTTATGATGCCTTGATATTTACCTTTCCTATGTCTACTTGCACATCCTTATGTAGAATTGGAGATATTTAAGGGGGTAAACTTATTTTCAGTTAATTGGTGACATATCTACAGAGATGGTGGCTTAAGGGGAGAGGGTACAGATTTCCACCCTTATTCATCTGAGATATCAGGACTTAGTCATTTAAGATTTTAAAAATTATCCTACCTTGTAACTCATACTGACATGAAAGTGTTAATTTGTTTGAAAAGGCAGTTAGTTATATTATGTAACTTGAACTGAAAGAAGTATCTCCAGTCATTTGAGGTCTTGGGGTGGATTTAATGAGACTGCTGCAAAGCTGTGGAAAAAGAGCCTCGGGTAATTTCAGCTTTCTTGATAACTAAAAAGAATATATAGACACTTCTTAAAAGTAAAAAAGCCTATTTATTTTGTGTTTAGTAACATTTGACCCCTTTCTATCCCCCCCTTCCATCTAACTCTTTACACCCATTCTACTCCCCAAATATAAGATTCTAGAAATGCCACTGCAGTGGATGTCTCATAGCTACAATCAAAATGGGAATGTATGTATTTTCTCTCTTTTCTGTATTATATGGTGTTCCAATTACACTGTCCTCAAGTTCACTTCCTCGGAACAACTTTCGTCTTCATTTGTTCCTCCCTGAGCACCGGGTGATTTTTCCATTTTCATAGTTCACTGCCCCTTTCAGTTGTGGATGAAGGGGCCCAGCAATATGTCCTCATATGAAGTTTAGCTAGTTTTCTTTCCTGAGAATCTTCCACAACAGATACAAGACATAATATTCATCCTTCCTGTTTATAGCACCACCTGTGTTCACTTTGTTGGCTGCACAGGTAAACACATTATATCACTAACCAAACCCCTTTCTTTATGAAACATATGGCATCAAGGGCAAAGAGATAATCTGCTGAGAAAAATTCCTTAGATCCGCTCATTCTCCCTCTAATTCAGTTATACAGATATTTCTAATTTTGGATTTTATTCTGACTGTTTCTCACATCTTTAGTGTAGTCTATGCTATTACTTTCCTGCCTTATAACATTTGTGTGTTTGTATTTTTTTTGTGTAATTTTAACACTCCCCATTGTCCATCTTCTTTTTAATGTGGTAAGTCTACCTGATTTGAATTTTACATTTTTAGGATTAAGATGAATTTCAAATGGCTACTTACCTCTGAAATGCCTTCTCACTTGCCTCACCACAGCCACCACATGGTATATAGTTTCCTTTATGATTACACGTAAGAAATCTTAACTATGGCTTCAAAGCACAGCCTATGTAAGTTTTTCTATTACTTGTGCAATATGGTAGAGTGGGGAATTCTGGGTAAGTTGACACATGCTCTGCACTATGTCAAAAACATTCAAAACTTTGAGTCACATAGTTATTGATAGCGTAAGAGTAACTCATCAAGAAAAAAACTCTCAGTACTTTGAACTTGAAATTCATTTGATTTCTGAAAATGTAAGATTTAAAAGGAAAATATTTTAAATTTCCTTTTGAAAATAGTGTCTCAACAAAATTTTAGAATTTTCACAACCTGAAAAATTATAAAAACATTAAATATTGTTTTAAAACTGAAAATAAATACTATTTATTAAATTTATACTATATTTTATGGAATTTTATTATTTCCACTGTGACAAGGATAAAAATAGGGGATATAAGTGACACTCATCCAGTGAAGAAAGTGTGCAATGATTGATTCTTGTTCAAGAAATTTTTAAGAAAAACTGATAAATTCGAATGTAGTTTATTTTCATATAGTTTGTGTATTTTGGTTATAAGCATTATATTTTCATGACTGTTGAAACCAGAATCCTGAATTGTACTTAATCACTTTTGCTTAATTTTCAGGGATATGTTCCACTTTACCACAGTTTTGAAAGCTTCTATACAAGAAATGTTTACAGACGTATATGTGACTGTTGGAATCAGCCCATAAGCAGTGTTCCTGGAGCTTATATTGATGTGAAACAACGTGTTTCTATAGACAGAAATTGGCACTTTAAGTGAGGACTCAATATTACTTTTAAATATAAACTTTTACTTTCGTGCGTATTTGACATGAAGTAGGTTTGATAATTTTTTTTAGGGTTTCAACAAGTCAATAGTGTTGTTACCCTGAAAAACACTTTACTAAAAAAAACAACCTGACCCACATGTTATCAAATACACCAACATATGATACAGTGCAATATAATTATTACAGCAAAAATATATTATTTTATATCAAGTGAATTTTCCAGCTTTTCCCCATGAAAGAAACTGTCAGATATATAAAAGACTATTTAGTGTAGGTAGTGTTAGAAATTAATTTATTTCATAGTTATAATTCATTGAAGCTATTGAATGTTGTGTTTGCAATCCATTGATGTTGAGGCTATGGAGATTTCTAGAAGGGCTAAGTGATAGACATATAAATAATGGCAACCAGATGAGGAGAAACAGAGAAAAAAAACTAAAGTCACATGAAAGAGCAGTTAGGTCAGAGAAAAGTTAAATGTAAAGATAACAATCATGAGAGTGAAAGGCCTAATGGTTGATATATTAGAGTGAGATTAACAATTTTGAAAGAGATAAAGAGAATAAGTTGTTTTGTCAAATGGTGTTTTAAAGTAATTGAACCCACCTCAGTAGAATTGGACAAAAGGCAGACAAGTATTGGAAGTATGAAAGCAGACAATTATTGGAAGTACAGGATACAACCGCAGTAATTCAACAACAATGTAAGTGAACTGTACACAAATGCTATTGCAATAAAAGTAGAGAGAAAGATAGATAGGCTTGTCAACTGAATTATAAAGAAAATGAATTGGCCTAAGTGGACTTTTGACAAGAAGAAGAGAATTGTTTAGTGTTTAAGATACAACTATGATCTCCATAATGTAAAGAATTATGTACATACATTCAACTTATTTCGAATATATATGTATATTATTTTTAAAAGTAAGTGGAGGCATGCATGCTGTTTGTTTATTGTCTAATTTATTGCCAACAAGTCACAGATACCTACTGTAGAAGAATCCTTAGCCCAACATACCCATATACTTACACTATATATGTTATTAAAAAGTAAGTTCCTGACAGAAACAGATGTATCTTTTGTGGGGTTTTGAGTCCATTTTACTCCACCATATAGTAACTTAATTTAGGTATGTGAATAATCTTATGGCATTTCATCATAAGATGAATCTTTGTTTTTGTGAGCTTTTAGCTCTGTTGCTGAAAGTTATGACAGCCGTAGTACTAGGCATTATACAATTATAACATGAAACCCAAAATTTAATAATTGAAGAATGCCAAGTACAAAATGACCTTAAGAAAGATAGGGGTATTGTATAATCCCAGCAGAAAAAAGGAATATCACTTTCATGTTAAATAGAGAAGACTACAAACACAAGATGAAAGAACTACTAAATGTAGTTCTTCCTTTGGCATCAATCAGAATAAGAGGCAGATCCCATTGAAAACTGCTTGGCGGTCTTTCATTAAAAAAAACATCATTGTACTTTATATTAAATTTAACTTTAATATGTATCATCTGCAACATAAATGATTTAGTTTCTAAAGTTTTGTTAGACCGTGAACCTTTTTTTTACTTTACACTAATCAAGTGTAACTCTTATATATTCTTATATCATTATGAGTATACATATACGTACATGTTGTTTATATATATTGTGTGGTTCCATATATGTTTGTGTGTTTGTGTATGTATACTATTATTATCATGAACCCATAACTGCTCTCCAGTGGCTCATCAGTAAAGCTAAAGGCTTATAGTGCTAAAAACCAGACTTGGATGTCTGTGGTGGGCACAGCACAGGTAGCCATTGTGTAGCTTTGCACTTAACAACAAACAAAATTCATAAATAGGTGCCACTCCAGCTGCTGATATGTGCTGCTAGGTAATATTTTCAAAAGTGTGACAGCTGCAGTATTCCTCCTGAAGAAATATGTCGAAGATTAACTAAAAAAATATACCAATTTCATTTGTAACCCAGGATTGAATAATAAACAAATGTTAAGAAAAATATATATAAAGAAGCCAACCAACCAGGAGCATTTGCAAGATTCAATGCAACAAATTTTCTGACTTTCATATAGGTGAAACAGGACATAACCTGAAGGTACGAATAGGAGAACATCAAAAACCTCCTTCAAATGTATGCAAACCAATAATCATACATTTTTTGAACATTAAAACATGGACTTAACATACATAAAAACATCCAGGTGCATATTTACTTATTTTGACATCTTTATTCTTGCTTCTGTCTTGTATAAAATAGAAAAATAGTTTCATTCTTACTTACATGCTACCAAATGCCTTGAGTCTCCTTTAGATCGGTAAAGAAAATTATTAATTGGTGTAATCATAATGTATTTATCAACATACTGTAACTAGCCTACATACGTCATTACTTGTATATGTATTCAATCACATGAACAAACTTTGTTGTGTCATTAATACCAGATTCTGTCTTTTATTTATTATTGCATTTAATTTCTGTTTGTAGCTTCAGATATTTTCAACATGATATGTTACTGCCAACTTGCTTACACTTAGTTGTGATTTCATAATGTTTATGAAAATTTGTGATTTTTGTAACTGTATATAACTTTTATAGTGTAATAGAAAAGTTAAAGGACATCCAAAAAGATAACAAAGTGCAATGGTTTGGGTGATAAAGTCAAACACAGTAATTATTGGGCTGTCATAGTGTTTTTCCATATGCTTCATTTAGTTAAATGAAAAAACAACTATAATTACATCTGCTAGGTAGAAAGGAAATACTTAGGAATGGGATTATATACATTCATTCCTAATTAAATAACAGGAGGTTGTATTTTAGTTGTTTTTATTTATGTACATATAGTATTTGCTATTACTGGGTATGTATAACAGAAAATAACATTCTTTGTACTTTCTGTCTTTATGCATAGAAAAATTGCAAATTAATTCAAAAATACTTTTTACTCTTATAAGTTCAGTCAAATTTATTACAATACTGCATAATGTTTGAAAATAATAAGAAATTGATAAAAAAAACAACTAAAGAAACCTCATAACCTGAAATTCTTCAGAAGGTATTTCTTGAAGGGTAAATTGCATAGTATGTACATAGAGTATTATTATTAGAGCTGGGCAATTAACTTGATTATTAATGTCAAAAAATAATCAAAAGTTACTGTTTCCAGTTATTACTGTTTTTGATTATTCCAGCTATCCAAATAATCAAAGTACTGCCATCATAAGTTCCCTTTTTGTTTTTTTGTTTCGTATGGTTCTTTTGGAGGTGAACATCCGGGAGTAGGACTGGCGTCCTAGTTTGGACACCGGGTGAGCATGTTTTAGTGTGATGGGGATTCGAACCCAAGACCCTCAGGTTGCGAGTTGAGCGCCCTAACCACCTGGCCATGCTGGGCCCATGATTTCCCATTATTAATTTTAATTAATTCAAGATTGAACAGCTTAAAAGTGTCACAACTCATGAAAATAATCAGGCTTTCTTTCCAATTGTTGATATTTTCAATTATTCCAACTATTGAAGTCTCGTTTGTTTTGAAAATAATGAAATAATTGAATGTAATAAATTAAAGAGACTAACGAATAATTGATTAGCAAATTCCACTAATAACCCAGCTCTTGTTTGTTATCTCTGATAAGTTGGAGCTTAAAGTTTGTAAAACATTGATTTTCCACAATCAGTTTTTACTTTTTTTTATATACTCTAAATGTCCCAGTTTAAGGTAAAAATCTACACTTACTGAACACATGTTTCTGCTAAAAAATCAACTATCTGTATTATTGATTTTTAGTAACTTCAGTATTATTTGAAAAATAACTCAATTTTGAATAATTTTACGTAATAAGAATTAACTACAGTATATTTTTCTAAATAAGTAAATGAAAAATATTAAAAAAATTTTTGTAAGTTTTTAATGTCAACTTTTTTTTTTTACAGAATGACAGGAGAATCTATTAGAGCCCTTAACATGGGCTCTTATAATTACTTGGGGTTTGCGCAAACTGACGGTCCGTGTGCTGATGCTGTGGAGAAGAGTATTTATGAATATGGAGTTGGAGTGGGGAGCACATGTCATGAACTAGGTAGTATTTGATGTGAAAGTGAGGACAGTTTGCTCTGGAAATAATCATTTCTCCTATCATGTACGAGGCCTGTGAGAAAAGTATCCGACCTTTGGCTGGGGAATAAAAACTGGCATACCTGGAGCATTGGAAACCTAATCACCCTCAAAGTAGTCTCCTT
>NW_013666393.1:404116-420070 GCF_000517525.1 Limulus polyphemus
CTTGATTCAAATCCATCAGGTTATTGCAAAAAAAAATAAGGTAGGATACTTTTCTCACAGGCCTCGTATATGTGTTGGACTTTTTACTTCTGTACATTGATGAGAAAAGACAAAAATGATTGAACCATTGTTTGGTAACAATGTTTGTGTGGATGGAGAATGCCTCAACACTCATAAGTACCCCTTATCAGTTCACACAGAAAATTTAAAAATCAGATCCCATGTATGACACAGTCACAGCATACACAAGAAAAATGTATGACCTGTATACTTGTCAGCTAGAGTGAATGGGTTAAGGAGACTTGTCATTATCTAGGTAGTATTTATCCTCAAAGATCAGGCACTTGTCATAACCTAGGAAGTGTTATGCAAGATAGATATACATGTTGTGATGTAGGTAGTAATTATTGTGACGTTTGAATCACTTATCATGAAATAGAAAATGGTTATCATTTGAGATAAATACTTGTCTTGAACTATATGTAATTCGTTACCATAGATAGAAAATCTTGTTATGACTTTTGTAACATATAATGTGAGAGTTAGATACTCGTCATAAACTAGGTATTATTGATTGTTAGTGTTAGAGACACCTAAGAACTAATTATTATTTGCTGTGAATTTTACAGACACTTGTTGTGAAGTTGATGGTGTTAGATGTTGATATTAGAGAGAGTGAGAGAGTAATTAAGAGCTATAAAATGTTTTGTCTTGTAAATACTAGATTTTGAACAATTAATGATTGTTGTGGATTAACATTAACTTCTGATCAAAGCAAACTACACATGTAGATCAGAAAAAAAAACCTAGTAATGATATGGCTAACTTAATATACAGTTGTTAATTATAATGATTACAATGCATTGATTCATCAGTTGGGTACCCTTACTGTTATATAATATTTCTTGGGGTTCATACATCTTAGGAGATTTAGGTTAGTCTTAAATTCATATAATAAATTAACTAAAAAATTATCTTAAAAATAAAAAATACATAGTGACAAATGTAAAAATAATGAAAGATTATATATATTAAACAATTTATCCAATATTTTTAAAGAAACTAAAGAAAGAATAGAATTTAAGTTTGCTTCAGGCATTATTACTGATTCTAGTTGCTGTGGAAAAGCATGACATTGGTATATGCAAAACTTTATACAATCCTTCCTAACAATGTCTAGTGACTTATGAAAGCCTATTAACCCAATGCAATGTTAACTGTATTTCCAAATTTGCCACATTTGTATAAAGCTACACTAAATATAGCAAGCTTTTAGTAAAATGAACAAGTCTGTTGCACACACACACACACAACAAAAAAAAGGTTTCCCAAAACTATTTCTACTAAAGATATGTCTGTGAATTTATTATGTTAGTGTGGCTCAGACTCTGACAAGTCAGAATGCAAGGTGATGTTCATGTGAATAATAAAAATACTTTTGTCCATCATACTATTTGCATATTGCATTTACATAACCTCTAGAATCTTAGAAGTGCTTGTCTACAGTTTTTTAACATAGTATTTGGTATTTTCTCTTCTCTACCATAATTTGTAATTAAAACAGCAGTGTAGGTTAAAATGAATAGTTGATAACTGGCATCAAATACATAATACGATGTTGAATGGTACTTTGTGAAAGATTGTGGTATGCATACTGTGACTCCCTACCAATGCATGTAGAGTTAACCCTAGAATACCACTGTTAAATTTTCAATCATTAATGACAAATGGTATGAGGCCATAATGACCACATGCTAACATTCTAGGATTAAATAGCTCTAACAGTGTTATACAACTTCATATGAACTAGAAGGTATTTATTTGGTTTAAATTTGTTAGTGTTTTCTTTGTATTTTGAAGTCTTGTAATGAATTATGTATCGGTTGTAACAGTTGTTAAAAAATCTTGTTAAAATCAAGGTGCTATTTTATTAAGAGATACTACTGTCACTCAAATGAAAACACCCCACATAGAGAAACATTCGTCTTATAGAATAGAATCTCATTCAACAAGTAATTTCTTCTCCTGGATACCCATTTTTTATAAGGGTTTATATTACTGATGGCTAAAGATATGTTAACTAAGAATTTCCCACAGATACTGTTTGGGTGAGAGATTGGAGGAATGAGCTCTCTGTGACATGTATATCTTGACCACCCAGAAATTGTCCTGATGTACAGGTAGTGTGAGATCTGACATTATCTTGCTAAAAGAAAGGATACTTTATTTGACATAGAAAAAAAAAAGATGTAAACAAGGACCATAGAATGTCATCTACATACTTTGTACATTAAATGTGCCTTTTACAATTACCAGAGGTGATCAGGAAGTATAGTTCAAGATTTTTCACACCATGATATCTTATTGTCATTTACATCATGGTCTAGTGTGCATGCAGTGGTGAAATTCTTATGTTGCCATCTTCTGACAACAGTGATCGTGTGTTATCATTGTGGTCCAGGTAGAATGTGATTCTGTAGCTCATACTCACTGGTAACCTGTCATTTGATTAATCAAAATCAGTGTTTCTAAGTATCACTGTATTTTTGGTTATTCCAACAATTGATTTATCGAAACTCCAATTAAATTGTCATAAAATTAATCAACTAATCAAAATTAATTTCTGAAATGAAAGACTTGCCTCTCTACGCACAGTATCTATTCTTTTGAGAATTTGCACAGACCACTAGTCTTGAGCTGTCTCCCACCTAAGAAATGTTATAGAACTACAGAAGTGCATGATGGAATCATCATGTGACAGTAGCTTTCCACCAGTGGGAGGATGACACATCCTCCATGTGCTGTAGATTCCCATAAGCACTTGCACTCAAAATTAACTTCATTCTTATTCTCAACACTGTCTTTAATGGAAGTGTTTATTTAAGTTTAAAGATAACCAATTTCATGATACTTGCATTGCCTTTTCACAGTGTTAATTTTCCTTGGTTTCCTTTTAGCTTGTTTTAACTTGAACTTAAAGCTATATTGCCACTAAATAAGTAAGGTTTTTTTCTTGAATTGGAGAATTGCTACAATAACCATAAATTCTCAAATACTACTACTTCCTCCTCCTGAGGTTTTGCTGATGTTGTTAATAGTACCTCTCCTTTGTGTGTGACAACCAGAGTCTCATTGACTGTTGAAGATGATGCTGCTATAGTTCATTGTTTTCTGGTTTCTTTGATGCTTTCCTTACTTCATCTCCCTGTCCTTGCATCTGAAATGCATTCTTCTCTTTCTGAACATAAACATGAGGATGATGACTTTGATCAGCTCTTTTCATCTTCTGGGTTTGCACTAAGGATTACTTTATTTTTTCTCCTTCCCCAGACATACATGTCCATGTCAAGATGTTCCTGTATCAGCTTTGATCCCAATCTCAAATGCCTCATCCTCTATGACTCCAAGTTACTTTGCCATGGCTTATGGCTTGCTTCTTTGCCAATCCTTGGGGGATTGACCTCCTAACTCCAGTATCACTCTTTAGTGCTCAGTTTTTCATCTTCAATTTTTTCTTATCAGTCTCTTTCATTACCTGTTCCCTCTTCATCTCCCATTTGAAGCCTTACACTGTGATCCCTATAGTTTTTATGAGGATCTATTCCTCTTGTTTATCTCGTCAAGATTTCCAAGTCATTCCTGACCCCTTCTCAAAACATGGTCCACCTTGGAGTCTTTTTTTCAATTCTTGACTTATTAAGCCTCAGGCTTCATCCATTTATTTGTGGGACATAGAGCATCTAGTCCTCTCAACTCTTGCCTCTCCTATACTCCCTGAATGAGAGATTCTATCTCTTTTGGATACTCTTGCATCTCTGGAACACCTTGTCCTTCTAGGTCAGGCTTTTCTGAGGATTTTTTAATGGAATTAAAATGACTAACAGAAAATATCTCCCATTCATCTGTCCTCTCTCATGACACTGACATCTTTTCTTCTTGAGGACCTGTCTTGATGGCTGGATCATACCAATACTATGGTCAGCATCTCATTGATGCCCCCTTCAGTCAGGATTATCATCTTTTCACCAATGCATCTCTTACAGTTAGAGCATGTCTCTAGATTACTCCACAGCCTCAAGAGTTTGGTCTCCTATACCTTCCACATCAATGTTCTGAGCTCTTGGCTGTCCCTTGGGTGTGTTCCTATTTCCTACCTCATCTTGTAGATCACTTAGTTATGATCCAATCTGATAATTCTGTGGTTTTGTCAGGATGTTTTTCCAGGGACCTTTCCTTCTGTATGTTGGACTTCCTGTTTTGGGCCCACTTATGTCAGGTTTGTATGACATCTATCATGTTTCAAGAGTCTTGAATTTGGAAGTGGATCTACGTAGTTGACCAGATATAATTTTTCCTATGGAATGGTCACTCCATCCTTAGGTATTTTGTTGAATTTGTTCCCATTTCAACATGCCATTGACTAATACCTTCCATACTTCTCTTAATACCAAACTCCCTCTCTTCTGGTTACTGATACCTTGCCCAGCAGTTCTAGCTATGGATACTTTCAGCCAGAACTGGTCTTATCTCTTTCAGTATGTGTGCCCTTCTCTTCATCTTCTCTGACATGTCTTGACATTGATTCACAGCACTCCTTGTTGGTTACATCTTTTTGGCCAGCTCAGTCTTGGTTTTCTCTTCTTCACTGATTAGCATCCAGGGCTGTCCTTTCTCTACCTCCATTTTGGTCACTCTTGTTCCAACCTCATACGTCTCTCTTTCACCTGAGAGTATCATCCCTTTGCCTTCAATCATGGGATTTCTCTGGTCCCTTGCTTGTCAGTCAGATTTTTCTGAACACTTAGTCCTTCTATTATCCCATTCATGTCACATTTTTACAATGATAGAGGTGTGTTTTTCACTACTGGTCCATCAGCTACTCTCTACTGCTAGCTGTCCTACTTTTGCCCACCTTTCAGCTTGCTTTACTTGGTTGTTTGTCCAAGGATCATTATCAGGTGGCCTTGTCAACTACTTTCACCTTTTTCAACTGTTATTTCTAATTTGTTCAGCTCATTCCTAAACAATTGTCAATCGTGTCAAATTTGTTTGCCAAACTGAACCTTATATGCTCTCATCCAGGCTCTGTTTGAACTCCTTGACAGTTGCTTTTTATACCATCTTTCTCTCGCAGATCTGATCTTTATGCTTCCTGTACTTTGTTTCACAGATCTTATTGATTTTATTTCCTGATCACTTGTTTCTTCTTAAGATATGAGTGGCTTGAGAGGAAGGTTCTACCTTTTCTTCCATATCTCTTCTGTTGATCTCACCCCTCTATGGCCCTGATCACCTTTTATATCCAGTTTGGGTGGTCAGGTGTTACTTGGCTTGCACAGATCCATTTCAGGGTTCCCACAATTATTTATTCTTTCCTTAAGACTCCTCTTCTTCCAGGGATCTTGTTCTCAATGCTTACATGATAGATTTTTTAGTTCATCTGGATCACCTGTTCCTACTTTGATAAATGCTCACAAGCTGTATCACGTCAAATGTGCCACTTGTCTTGCTCTCTGGCCTTTCTCTTTCCAGGGTGGAATGTGTATTATGCCCAATGCCTTCATCTCCCATTATCTCCACCATCTGCCAGTTTTGTTTCCCTCAGGATATTTCCTCCCTCTAGTCTACTCAGTGTCTTTAATAGGTAAATGCTTTTTTTATTTATTTCTTTGTTTATAATGTTCTCCCATTCACTTCTCCCTACCAGATGGCCATGTTGTCTCTTAGTGTATACTTACTTCCTTAAACCTGCATAGAGTAAGCAGTAACAAAATCCATTAAGTCCATCAACCCTGGCTCCTAATGTACCCACTGTTGAGCTGAGGTTTTCTGCAAGACCACTATGGTGGTTTATGTATATAATTAATTATTGATTCCAGACTGTACCTTCCATGGACTATAATTGAAAAAGTGAGCACCAGGGGAGTGTCTACCCTCTTTCCTGATTTGTGCATGCTGGCTTTTCAAATTAGGTTTTGCAGTAACCCACTGTACTTTCTTCAGTAAAATACTTAGTGGTGGTTAGATCTGACCATGTTCAGACAACTTTCTGGTGTCTTTCCAGTGCAAATTCCACCTCCACCCCCCAGTATTGAAGTGAAGCACATGGGATCCTTGCCAATACCAGTTTCTAGCTGCTGGGGTGTTCAGCCTGGAAAGTTCCTCACAGGTTGTACAATCTGTCCTGAAAGAGAGTCTTAGTGAGCAGTACAATGTGGTGGGAAGTAGGGCAGGGGTGTCCATATCAGTGTAATGTCACAACTTCCCAGTGGTTTGGCCAGGTGAATTGGGGAAATTGTTCTTCTCGTGTAACAGGAAGGGACTTAATTCCTGTATGTAAAGTGAGTAAATGATTCAACAGAACCCATAACAAACCATATGGTCTGATCATTGCCCTAACCACACACCATGTCATGTCCAGTTGACCTGTTGTGTGCAAATGCTTAGTTGGTTATGTCTTTTTTTTTCATCCAATTCCTGCTACATATGGGCTCATTTTACCTTCCTCCTTTTGTACTTCCATCCAAATTAAGAGTATACCATGCATGAGATGGATGAAGTCTTCCACAAATATTACCTCTAGTAAACTCCACTTTAGGGTGTCACACTCCATGGGCTTTCCCCTTCAGTTGCTTTCTCTGAAGGAAACTCATCTAGATTTTCACATTTACATCAGCCTCTCTACAACATTAGTGTGGAGTTTTAGCAAAGGGGTAAGTGGATCGCTTCAAAAGTTAACATTTTCCTCACCTGAAGATGTATCTCCAATAAATACTTACCTCTCTGTACACCTTTCCTCCCCACTACCAGTGCACATTATTCATGCCTTGTCTAAGAATGAAGTTACTTTCAAGTGCCAGTGCTTATGGGGATCTTCTGTGCATGGAAGAAGTGTTCCTTCCTATTGGTTACATCATGCACTAGCACAGTTAACATTATAGCATGTCTTTGGTGGGAGATGGCTCAAGGCTAGTGGCATGCACAAAATCAAAGGCAGGAGTGTGAGGAATAGCTACTGTGTGCAGAGAGGTAAGTATATGTTGGAAATACATTTTCAGGTAAGGAAAATATTTAACTTTCCAATTATTACTAATTCTTATTCCAAGTAATCAAAATATTGCCACCAAACTTGCTTGCTCTGTCTCTGTTATGGCAAAGGCTAAGTGCCATTGATATTAATTTAGAACTGCTAATTAGAGGGAAGACAACTGGCTGGCAACACTTGTCTCCAGTGTTTGTATTTTTTATATGTTATTATTATTTTTTTGCATGTATGTACTATGGTTTGAGGAACTCTGTACAAAGTGACTAATTGAATGTTATCTATTTTTGGGCCGTTGATTAGCAAACATCACCTATCATTCAGCTTTAATTACATTTGCAGCAGATGATAACATACAATTGTGGCTGATGTCTTAAAACCTGTTGTCATTGACCAGTGATTGACTAGTTGTGAAACCCTGTAAAACCAGTCAGTAATACATGTGCTGCAGATGACAGACATCACATTATTTTTGACCCTCTGCCTGACTTCACTGACTCTTTTCAACAACCCCATCATTTTCAGTGTCAATTCATACTTGCAAAATCACAGGCCAATAACTGTCACCACATCTCTATAAAGATATAACCACTTTCTGAGTTCTAGAAATCCATCCTTCTTTGAAACTTTTCAACTGCATGTACTGTATGCATCATTTGGTCTAATCATTAAATCATGTAAATTTGATAAAACAGAATAACATTTTTCCTGTTATATTAGTTGTTTGTGCCATTTATATATATGTATGTGTCACTTATTAATCATATTCATATGAAATTATAATCATTTGTTATGGACTGGAAAAGGAATTATTGCACACTGACTTAAGTGTGCTTTACTTAGTTCTTTCTATGTGGAGCATTTTAATTTGTAGTGTGTGTGTGTGTGTGTGTTTATTAACTAGGTACTTAGAGTAGACATTAGAGACAAATGTCATATACCATTTGTCTTGAACCAAGTTATGTTTGTTTTAGATCTTTTACTTAATAGATAGTATTTGTCTTGAAAACTAAATGGTGTTTGTTATGTGTGTTATAGACTTGTTATAAGGTAGAAGATATTTTGTTTGATAGATACTGTTTGTTTTGAACTCGTCAATGTTTTTTATGGATGTTGGAGGCAGTTGCTATGACCTAGAATATGTTTTGTTTAGTGATAGTGTTCTTCTTGAACTAAGAGGTGTTTGTTATGGACATTATAAAGTATAAGAGAGAAGCATGAGACCAGAATTAATTTGATATATAAATGAGAAATTGTTACCATACTATGCATAAGACATAGTTTTATGTTTGAAACACTTGTAATGAACTGATGGGACTTTGTGTAGGTCTGATTTACCATTAATTCACACACACCTAAAAAAATAGTAGCAAATTTCTGAAACTTAATGAACCAAAGGGATTTACAAGATAATTAACAATTTTCTTTTAGTATATGTATTTCCTGCAGATTTAGAATAAATGTAAAGATAAATATATTTATACAGTATTCTTGGTTTTATTGTAAGATTAAAAAAAAAAACTGTCCATTGTATTTTATTTTCATCACTTACATGAGATACTTTAATTGGACGTATGTTTGTAAAAGAACCACAGATCATTCTTTTTAGGTACGTTAGACATTCAGATTGAGCTCCAATCTTTGGTAGCTGAGTTCCTCGGTGTAGAAGACTCTATTGTGTTTGGAATGGGTTTTGCCACTAATTCAACCAATATCCCCACTCTTGTTCAGAAAGGATGTCTTATTCTTAGTGATGAACTTAACCATGCCTCTCTGATATTAGGATGTCGGCTATCTGGGGCTGTTGTCCAAGTTTTCAAGCATAATGGTAGGATATAAACTATTTTCATTTATAGAATGTCTATATTTACTCCTCATGTTTTTGTTAATATAAATCTTAAATATCGTTCCAATTTAATTGAAAAGTAAGATTTTTCTGGATATAAATATGTATTTAATTTTATCTTCATAAGTTATATATATTTAAGATATATAGATTTGAAATGCACTTCATGTATGTTTTTATGTACATGGTAAAAAATGAAGCTGTAGGAAGCAAAATACTCTTTTCGATTAAAAGTCAACTGTTATTATCAGGATGACAAAGTAAAATGCATCCATACATATGTAGTATGTATGAGCTTTTTTATGCTGCATTTTATTACATGTAACCAAGAGTGAGATAAACCAATGGAATTGTAATTAGTTGGAACTT
Source organism: Limulus polyphemus (assembly GCF_000517525.1). Lineage (NCBI taxonomy): Eukaryota > Metazoa > Arthropoda > Merostomata > Xiphosura > Limulidae > Limulus > Limulus polyphemus. Next base: position 413,374 of record NW_013666393.1, read on the forward strand.
TTATCACTACTAGAAAAGAAAGATGTTAATAATAAATGGTTTTTGATTTTAGAAGGTGTCAAGATATATCTATTTATCTATTTATATATACATATGTATATGTTTTACTCATTTCTATGCCTTGGTTTTGTATGTTTTGTTACAGTGTTTTTTTTTGTATTTGGTTAATGCCTATGTATATTTGCATACATATTTCACCAATACTCCCTTGATTTAGATACAAAGGATTTAGAACAGAAGCTTAGAAAAGCAATAACCTTAGGACAACCAAGAACTCACAGGCCCTGGAATAAAATCATTATTGTTGTAGAAGGAGTATACAGGTAAAATTCACTTCTTATTGAAAACAAAAGTTTTGTACATTATATAGAATTACTGAAGAAAAAAAACTGTAGCTCAGAGTAAAATAACATTTAACTGAAAGTTCATTAGCATGTACGTATGAAAAAAAAAATTGGAATCTTCCTACAGTGTATTAAAACAATGGCTACACTAAACCTTTCCCCTAACAGCAAGGAGCATGACTGATTGATTGTAACAACTTTTGCAAAATGACCGTATTTGAATATTTTAATGGATAAAGTTACTTAAGAACAAGATGAAAATAAAAGATTTACAGTTTTGTAATGTTATAAATAGACTGTAGATTAATAAATTCTAAATGTGAACAAAAATCTACAACTCAAGCCTATACCACCTTTGGTGCAACTTTAAAAAATCTCAACTTACTAGTGTTTTTTTTTATATTGTTTCTGGATCATCCTATGCTCTAACTTTTTTCATTGGTTTCATGTGATTTCTTTGTCATTTGTTGTTTGTTTCATCTCATAGGCTTTTGACTAAAGAAATTTAATTCTCTGCAATTCAAGACTCAAAATAATGAGATATTCAAATTTGAAAATTCCTAAAAACTCATAAAACCTAATACTGTGCATATTATGTTTTAGTTGTCCCCTCAATACTTTACCTTTTTTCCATTTCCTTCAGTTCATTTTAATCAGTGGGAAAAAAACCTTGGCAAACCTTTTACTAATCTTGACAAGTACATTGAGCTTAAGTGATACATAGACTCATTTTCTCATCTATGAGTATATTTTGTTTATAATCGACTATCCTGTGTACTTTTGCTCTCTAGGTGGTTGACAAAAGAAATTATTTTTTTTAATATTTATTTTTTGCATTTATTAGGTTCATAGTGGTAAAGTTATAGGGCTATTCTTTAGGGATTGTTTATTTAGTAGAATACTAACTTCAAAATTAGTGAAATCTTATGAAAGTAATTCATTTGTAGCCTTTTGTAGAGAATGTTTAGTTTCTTGATACATCAAGTAGATTAAGGGATACATACTTTGTTATTATAAAGTTTATGATAAAGGACTGTGTACTGGAGTGAAAATTTAATAGATGACAATTATCTTAGTAAATTCTGTTGTGAGAGTTTTATGCTGAAGTGTGTTATAGATTTTAGTATTGTTTTTTAATGAAATCTTTGGAGAATTGTTTTGTCTTGTCATAATTTCTTCACATCTAAAAAATATTTAACCCTAAAATAAGTAGTCAATCATTCAGAAATTCTAAAGTTTGTCGCTGTAGTTCGTCAGTTCCATGAAGGTATGATGGCAAGAGTGCTCGGTGACGGAGAAGAATCCATAGAGTTTCCTGTGTCCGGTGGCGTCAAGCAGGGTTGCGTGTTGGTACCAACACTGTATAGTATGTATTTATCAGCATTGCTGTCAGACGCCTTCAGGGATGGTCCAAGCGGAATACATCTGCGATATCGAATGGATGGAAAGCTGTTCAATTTTCGCCGTTTGCAAGCATGCACAAAAGTTTGTTTGATTAGTATCAGAGACCTGTTGTTTGCTGATGATTGTGTGCTGAGTGCGACTTCGGCGGAAACGATGCAACAGGAGCTCGACTGCTTCGCAGGGGGATGTGGCGATTTCGGTCTTACAATTAACAGCTCCAAGACGAAGGTTGTGTTTCAGCCCGCTCCTTGTCGATCTCTAGTTGATCCAGAATTACGGTGTGAACCTGGAGACGGTTGAGAGTTTTCGCTATCTTGGAAGCACGCTCTCGAAGGACGCTAACATTGACATAGAGGTTGACCACCGGGTCGCACGTGCGAGCTCTGCTTTTGGAAGACTCCGTCGCAGTGTGTGGGAGCGGAGAGGGCTCAGACTAACCACCAAGCTGAAGGTCTATCGGGCAGTGGTATTGAGCATCCTACTATATGCCAGTGAAACATGGACTGTGTATCAGAGGCACGCCAGAAAGCTTAATCACTTCCATCTGTGCTATCTCCGCCGGCTCCTCCATGTTAAATGGCAAGACAGAGTTCCCGACACAGACGTTCTCAAACGTGCTGGTGTCCCTAGTGTATACACGCTTCTCCAGAAAGCACAAGTCAGATGGGCCGGTCACCTCGTGAGAATGCCAGCTGATAGAATACCGAAGCAAGTTCTCTATGGTGAACTTAGTGAAGGTAAATGGTCGGTTGGAGGACAGAAGAAACGTTTTAAAGACCATGTATAGCTCTATCTTGTTCTCAGTAGATATTTGTTAGTTTTTTGCTTACAGATTCGCCTGATTCAGATTGAGCAGCCAAAAGAATTAGTTTAAGACACTCATGCTTTAATTAGACATCCAGTTAAATAGTTTATTTGCTTGTTCATCTTATTATTTTGAGTTCTTAAGTGCATATTACAAATAAATAAAATTTATTGTAGTTACTACCAATGTTGTTAGAAAGAACTATGGTTGAACTTTGTTGGAGGACCAACTGACAGCAGAATAGAAACAGAGGCCAAATGAAAATACTAAATTAATTTTTTTTATGTTTATTTTCCATTTATTGTTATAAAGGTAACTAAAATGTACAAATTTGAAAATTTTTAGGCTAGATAAAGTTAAATTAAGTTAGATAGCAAAAAAAGATAAAAAGATATCTCTACATGGTATGCTTGTGAGTAGCCTGTGCACTACATCATGCAGTACTATAACTTCAGCTGTTTGCTGCGTGATTTATCGTTTGATTATTAGGTAGACATGCTTGACTAAGGAATAAAACAAAAGTAAATAAAAATACATGTAAATTTTTATGAGCCTTAAGCTATTTAAAATCAATAATTATAATTTTGTTATAATCTGCAGTCATCCTAAAAGTGAAAAAATGGTAATTTAGATTTATTTCAAATTTTTTTGTAGTGACTGACTTCACCTATATAGTGTTAGGTGGATAAAATATAGTTTTACTGAAACAACTTTTTATATTCATTTAAGAGGTTCTAGTGGTTATTCAAATGAAATTTGAAAACTGTAAGATAAGAAGTGTTTTCAATCTTAACATGAAAATCACTTTACACTTAAACTAGTCAGTCTTAGGCACTCTTGACTCCATATTTTCAGAGAAATTTTTAGTAAAAAAACTAACTTAAAAATCTGTTTTATTTGTGTGTGTGTAAAATACTTGTAATATCCACTATAAGCTTGCCAAATTTCATGGATATACACTTATTACATTAAAAGTTATAATATGTATACTTTCATAGCTACCTGGTTGTTGCAAGGTCAGTCAAAATGACTGAGCCTGTTTAGAGAGAGTTCATTAAAGAGGTCCTTGATTAATCGATTAGCAAGTATCACTAATAGCCCACTTCTTTTTGTAAATACATATTGAGTGATTTTATGTTTTTACCTCTTAAAGCACATGGTGTAAAGAACTGACAAAAAATTAACTGAAATTGGTCATTTTCTATTTTAGATACATAGTAAGCTCATCAGAATTAATTACAACATAAGCAGGATTTCTGTTTAAAAGCATTTCTGTGACTCATTAGGGACCCTGTAACCAATGAAGTCATGGTTGGATAAATTGTTTTGAGAGTTTCAAATGTTTAAATATTTTTCAAAAGGAATTTTTGACACTACCAGAAAATAAATAAATGTGTAGCTTCAACTGTAAAATCATCTAATATTTTTTCTATATTGGCCCTTATCAGTTTTAAGATTGAGCAGTGCAAAGCTGTGCTCTTGAGATTCGTAAGAGAGGAACATTAGTGTGGAAAAAAAAAGATTGAGGTGTAGTTATTGATAAACCTTCTGCTGAGTGTTGTTATTGAGAAGAACATTATTGTAACTTTGTACAATACTCTGCTGAGGCTCAGATTGAGAACTGTGAGCAGTTTGGTCCCATTCATATAGGAATGATATCAACATGTTAGAAAGATACTGGAACTATACTGTAAGTCTTTTAACTGTTTACATACAGGAATCCTTTTCTACAAGGTTTTACTGAGTTACATTCAAAATTTAATTAAACTACTTTATTATCATGGATTATGAATGAACTTGACTTAAAAACATAGCTAATATTCCAAATGTTAATATTATATAAGTTTCAGATTCTTCATTTTATAAGGCATTATATTTAAAAAATCCTCAATTTCCCTAAATATGAGAATTGTGACATTTGCTTTCTAGGTCTTTCTTTTTCTCTAATTTATTTAATACCCCTCTGAGAAGTATCGAATTTAATATAAATTACTCATTATAATATTATTACAAGGACAAAGTATAATTTTTATAGCCTTCAATCTTATTTGTTTACAGAGCCATAAACTAGAAAACCAGACCCCCCTGTGGCATCTTCTCTTTCACAAATTGCCAATAGTTCTCTCTGATATTTAATAGTTTATTATTTATAACCAATAGAAAACCAAAGTTTTAATCTATCAAATGATGTTTTATATTATGCTGTTTTCTTTGCAGAGAATTATCCATTTATTTTCCTGTTCAAACTTTGTTCCCACGAGAAACACATTGACGAGTTTAGCTGAATTTTTAATGGCTCTTGTCCCATAGTTAGAAAGCCAGAAAAATTATGATAGTTTTAGGACATTGTCTGCTTTTTACATGTTGTTATACTGTGTTCTTAGTTGCATTATATAATTAAATAAAAACTTTAGTGCAGTAGTACCATTAATATAAAAAAGTTGGGTTAAGTTAAGTTTCATCAACAGTTGACAGCAAAAAAAAGAGATCCAGTTAAGTACAATATTTCTTGTTTTTCATGTGAATTTTTTATTTATTATTATACAAATAACAAAAATGTAAAAATTAGCAACTTTTTAACTTAAGTTAGTTTAGGTAAAATAAAGAAGAAAAAACAATAATAAAAAATGTTCACACTTAAGAGCAGCTTGCGAGTAGCCTGTGCCTTAGGTAATTTGATAGGATAATGAAATCTACACATTCACCAAGTGATTTACAACTTGTGTGGTGAGATTACTAGTTAGACTTGGTTCAAAGGGCAATAAAACAATAATATTTATGTAGAAACAGATGTATACTGTTATGAGTTTTAAACTATTTAGAATAAACAAATGTAGTTTCATGTTAAAATCTGAAGTCATTCTGGAAAGAAAAGGGATAAATTTTTTGTATTTTTTATGGTGGTTACGAGGTTGGTCAATTTGGCTTTTTGGCCCCTCCTTTTTTTTTAATATCTAATATTTTTACATGCTGCTAGTGAGAGAACCTGTTGTTAAAATATTTGAATCCCACCACTGTCTGTCTGTATATGTCAATTAACTCATTTCAATGTTTGAAGGAGAATGGAAGCTTTACAAGATAAACATTCAGCAGGAGGCACTTCTTCTCAGAGCGACATAACAAGTCGACAGAGTCTCCGTAGACTTTCTTCAAAAGATGTAGCAATAGCTGAAAGACTTAAGAAGCTTAAGGAAGAAAAGACTAAAGGTCAGTATAAGTTTCATAATAAGTTTTTTTTTGTATGTTGTCTGTAGCAGTAGTTCTTCAGAAACAATAACTTTAAGTTTCTGTGACTACAAGTTCCAGAATCAAAAACTAAGTATTATTACGTATCTGCTTGTTTGATAATTTCCAGTAGAAATTCTTTCCGAGGAACTTCAGTGATACAAGTCCTTTCTTGATTAAACCAGTTTATTCTTTCTCGATTCAAACTTTGTAATACACAGAATTTCCACAGTCACTTTAAACTTGTTTTGTTGTTCATCCTTCGAAGTTCGAAGAAGACCACGACATCATTTGGTCTATCTGTGGATATGGAGATGGCTCAGGAGTCCTATCCGAGCCAGGAAGCCTCGACTACATTCACGGCATATATGGCTTGGTGTCCCGTTCTGAGCCGACCGCACCCGATCCTTCCGAGCTGCACGCTTCCCCTCGGCAACCAATCGACGTTTACATTCTGCTGTCACCGAACCCTGCCAGACCTTCGTTCTCCAAAAAAATCTATCCTGGGCGAGCGACTCCCAGTTCACATGGTTGATGTCGAACTCTTGCAGGGATAGTTTTAAACATTTTAATTTACCAAGTCTAACAAGTACCTACTGAGAACAAGGTAGAACTATACATCATTTGGCAAATTAAAACTAACAAATATCTACTGAGAACAAGGTAGAACTATACATCATTTGGTAAATTAAAACTAACAAATATCTACTGATAATAAGGTAGAACAATACATGATTTGGTAAATTAAAACTAACAAGTACCTACTGAGAACAAGATAGACTATACATCATTTGGTAAATTGAAACTAACAAATATCTACTGATAACAAGGTAGAATTATACATCATTTGGTAAATTAAAACTAACAAGTACCTACTGAGAACAAGATAGACTATACATCATTTGGTAAATTGAAACTA
>NW_013666393.1:420923-423171 GCF_000517525.1 Limulus polyphemus
GGTCGGTTGGAGGACAGAAGAAACGTTTTTAAAGACTGTTTAAAACTATCCCTGCAAGAGTTCGACATCAACCATGTGAACTGGGAGTCGCTCGCCCAGGATAGATTTCTTTGGAGAACGAAGGTCCGGCAGGGCTTGGTGACAGCAGAATGTAAACGTCGATTTGTTGCCGAGGGGAATCGTGCAGCTCGGAAGGATCGGGTGCGGTCGACTCAGAACGGGACACCAAGCCATATATGCCGGGAATGTGGTCGAGGCTTCCTGGCTCGGATAGGACTCCTGAGCCATCTCCGTATCCACAGATAGACCAAATGATGTCATGGTCTTCTTCGAACTTCGAAGGACGAACAACAACAATTTCTTCACATCTAAAAAATATTTAACCCTAAAATAAGTAGTCAATCATTCAGAAATTAGTGGTAATTTTGAATATTGTAATATCTGATGAACAATAAAAATGACTAAAATTGGCTTTCAACGATAATACGATATTAGAGCTTTCAAATGATACAACTGTTGTCTCATAATTTTATCTCTTGTAGAGAAATATTCATTTGAAAATGAGCTCTTCCTCATTTGTGTCAACATCTGTGTGCAAGTCTATTGCCTTTTCAAAGTAATTTACGTGTAGAAGACCTGTTTTCAGTGTTAAAAGTAGTCAATAAACACTGGGAGAATGTGAGAAAGTCATATCTACCCTAGTCTTGACTGCAAGTGCAATTTTTGAAGGTGTGTTGTTTGCATGAAAAGCAAACATTGTGGATGCAGTCACAAAGAAAGGTCATCCAAAAATCTTAAAACCCAATCAAAAGATGACAATAAAATAATGAAGCAAAAGGAATAGTAAGAACAAGATATTTTGTTCTTCTCATTTAACCACTCATTGTCTTAGATTTTAATGATTGACTTAGATAAGATTGAGACATCAACCAGTGAAAGTCGTAAGAAGCAGTTGAACATTTATTGCTGTTACAGTGCAAATCAAAGTTGGAATGGAATGACCCCAAATGAAAGTAGCTGGGAAGATTTTTTCTCAATACCAAAACAACACTGTAGGAGTTTCATTTATATTTCAAACCAAGACAATTACCTTAAACTTTTGCAAAGTTTTATACGTGAAATTGGTTTAGTGGATTTTCTCTTCGTCAGAGTTATCATCAAAATATAATAATTTCTTTATGATCAACTCTCAGGTTTTATGAATTGATTTGTTTAAGTATGGTGTGGAGATTAGAAATTATCATTAAAATAATTTCATGAACTCTGGATCAATTTAATTAGTATTTCTGTACAGTATGTAGTTATATCTTGACATTAACAAATATATTTAAGCATACATTTAAACTTTATACATTGTTCATTACAATTACAGTAAATAACATCACATAAAAGTAAGTTTCAGTAAATAAAGATGACCTGACTATTGGAATATTTCATCATGCACTTTAGAAGAATTATTTATCAGTTTCTTTGTGTATATATGTTTTTTAGCTGAAAATAATATAAATTCTCAGTTTAACAATTTTCAGGATTTTAAGAATATTTTTGATTAGATTTTTTTTCGTGAAATATTAATAAACATTTTGTGTCATATACATTAGCGTGATTCAGTGAATTCTTATATTGTGATTAGTAGGGCAGTGATTCATTTAGCTGCAATCTTCTAGGTTATAACTGTTTAAATCATTATTTTAGTTAGTAATTTATAAATTTACCAATCTTACGAGCATCATCATTAGTGAGAATCTTTTGTCATTTTGCAGCCATGGTTGTCATAACTGCATCCTAAAGAGGCTTAAAACAAGTGTTTTAAACCTGAAAAAATAATGCATATTTTATGGTTTAGCAATTTCTTCTTTTCCAGTTTCAGTCATGTATAAACGTACAAATATAGTATGGATGATTTAAAACTTGTATATGTTTGTGTCAATACATTTAGCTTATACATGTTTGTATAAATATAGTTTAAACTTATATATAGTTGTGTAAGTAATAATGAAAGGTTTAAAGCTTGTATATGTTTGTGGAAGTACAATGTGGAAGGTTTAAAGCTTATATATGTTTGTGTAAGTACAGTATGGAAGGTTTAAAGTTTGTATATGTTTGTGTAAGTACAGTATGGAAGGTTTAAAGTTTGTATATGTTTGTGGAAGTACAGTATGGAAGGTTTAAAGCTTATATATGTTTGTGTAAGTACAGTATTGGAAGGTTTAAAGCTTATATATGTTTGTGTAATAACAGTATGGAA
>NW_013666393.1:424171-428244 GCF_000517525.1 Limulus polyphemus
TATATGTATATAAATGTATAATAATTGAAACGTGACTGTATTTTACAAAATACTAGTCTACTGAAACACAGCCACGACAAGTTACTTTGTACAAACCAAAGGTCAGTTTTATGTTATTTGATACAGTCACATGAGTTCAAGTGAGCCACATCATTGTAACTTCTGTTTTTGGCCAGGTGGTTAGGGCGCTCGATTCCCCATTACACCAAACATGCTCGCCCTTTCAGCTGTGGGGGCGTTATAATGTGGCGGTCAATCCCACTATTCGTTAGTAAAAGAGTAGCCCAAGAGTTTTATTTTGAAAGTCCTGATTTAATCCATAAGGGTAAAGAGTTTTTTCTTTCAGAATATGATATTCTTATCTTTCTGTTAAAAAATTTGTATAGTAGATTTTTTCTAATATAGTAATTTTTACATTAATAAATGAGTGTTTATTAAAATTATTTATTTCTGAATGACACTAAGTTGACAACCAGGCCTATTATATTTTTTAACACACTGCTTTCCTTATCTAGTCCCTTAGGGATTTTCAAGAATTAGAAATGTTTATAATAATAGTATTCCAACCACACTGTATTTATGATATCTGTTTTGCTCCATCCAGAGCTTATCAGGCCAGCTGAAACACAATAAACACACAAATGGCTAGAACATTGTTTTTATAAGCCATCTGTTAGAACAACAATTGTTATGGTAGTATGTTGTGTAGCCAAAACAACCTGCAAGACACTATGTGTTATTAACAGGAGTGATAGTGTAGTAATTTTCCACTTTCCTTAGCTCGGACTGTGGTACTTCAGATACCAAATTTCAAGGTAATCCATTAAGAAATACACAAGATATAAAAGTTCCAATTTTGATTGAATTTCCTCCTATTTTGTTTTCTTCACAACACCAAAATTATGGAAACTATTTGATAAAACAACATACTTAACTTTTATGGATTTTTTTTCAAACTTGGTACATTGATAGATCTTTACAGCCTACAATTAGGTGACAAATTTGGCTGGAATATCTAATTTCATATTGTTATAATTCTTGAAAACAGTATGTCTACCTTTTCAGTACTGGTACCTTTATGTATTTTTATTGCACTTTTAATGGTTAAGAAAAAAAAAGAAGCACAATTTCCTATCCTTTGTAACAAACATGTTTTTATTTCACCCATTTTTATTTCCTTTCTGCATAAAGTTTTGTCTGTAAACAAAACAACCCACTTGAAAATTTTTTTTAGGATTTTTCTATACAACCCAAAGACTAACTTTGTTTTGGCTAAGAACCTATCACTCATTTAGAATATATTAATTCACTTCTAAATTTTCAAGCATTTCTTTTAGTTCCTTTGTCAAGTGTTTTTTTTTTTTCATTTACTTATTAAACACAGCTTTGACAACAGCTATGAAGAAACTTTAAATATTAATTAGAGTAAAAATTCAGCTATCATGTAATAGTAAATATATAGCTTTAGGAATTTTTTTATAGTTTCTGTGATCATTTGTTTGGGAATTTTGAAAATATTTATATATTAAATTATATCTGCTTGAAAGTTGCAAAAATTTTCTTCACTGAGAAAATATCAAATAAGTTGTGACAAGGTGAGCTGGTATAGTTTAGAGATGGGTTGAACAGGTAACAAAGTAAAATTTTTACAAGTTTTCCACAGGAACAAAGGTACAAAGTTTGAAGAAGGTTTTGTCATCACCAGATATAAGTAGTTTACATAAACACAGAAGTTAATAGACTATACAAAATAAAGAAGTCACATGACTAGAGATGGCTTAAGGCTTAATAAAAGTAGCTCATTGATGTTTGATTCTTTGTTTTAAATTTTAATAGATGCACTGTGGTTTTATTCAGTTGCAATGTTTGTAAACATTAATTTTTTTTTTTTATATTATGTTCACCAAATAAAATCATCAGATCAGATAAGCTTAGTTAAGTTTACTGAGTTTGGTCTGATGATTCAGATCTTTATTATTATATTGAATGGTAATTCTTATGTATATCCTATTCAAATAAAATCATCAGATCAGATAAGCTTAGTTAAGTTTAGTGAGTTTGGCAACTACAAAATATTCTGATGGTTCAGATTTTTACTATTATATTGAATGGTAATTCTTATGTATATCCTATTCAAGTAAAATACATAAATAAACAGGCAAACTGGCTACTTAATTATTTCTAATTGGAATCATCGTATTTTCAAATAAAAACATCAATATGTTTTAATTATTCAATTATCAATTTATTTGATATACATAAGATCAGCAGAGAATTATTTATAAAAACAAACATAATGATAATTGCCTGATGGTATTTAGAGGGGTGCAGTTTTACTCGTCATTTAGTCATCATGCCAAGTTAATACTAGTTTGTGGTACTTAGTAGCTTACCTGGGGTAGAAAATGATAAAATACTTCCACCTACTTTACTTATTTATTTTGTGATAGATATACTATGTTTAATGTGGAGTGTTTTAGTTGCTGAAGTAATGGTAAAAGTCCAAAGAGTAACAGAACAACTTGTATTGTCTCTGGTCTGATGATACTCTTCCCTTGACAGTCACAGACTAGAGTTTAATAAGCATTGTATCATACAATCACCGTATGTCAAGTGCTAATCTGAGCACTAATTGCACTTAGATTTCATTGATTTTTTTCATCTTGATATGCAAAGATCTTCTAAAGCTAAAAATGACTTTGTTTTTTGGTCAGAAACAATTAAAGTATAAACTTCATCTATATCATTAGCAGTAACACTGGCTTTTAATTTCAATTTCCAACTAAACAAGTCTTTCATAATAATATTTCAATATGATTCTGGGATATTTTGTTATGGACAACTTATGACGTGATGGCATGGACTTTTTGTTATGAAAAACATTTCCTTTCAGCATCCAAGTTACCATCACATTGTTGTGAAAGGTTTCATTACAAGTGTTTATTGTGATTGGTGAATTTTGTTACTAGATTAACCACTATCTAATTCAAGTGCACATCGTAATACAGGCTTAAACTCCCTCTCACCCCCATAACATTATGTAAGTTTTGAATAGTCCCCAAATGATTGTACAATTTACAATCTATTATCATTTTTTATTATTGCCATCAGTCAGTTTTATATTTTAAAAACTACCTGTCATAAAATCAGTATTTGTAACAAAAACTGCCATATCACAAAGATGATGTAACAAGAATGTACTCATCACAAGTTGTCTTAGTAACAATGTGGCAGTAACAAAATGTCCAGATCCTTTTGATATACAACAAGTAGAATTTTCCTCCTGGAAATTTTCAACCATTAGCAGTACTGCACAGTGTTGAACAATTATTTTAACAAATCAACACACAGTTCCAGAGAGATAGAACACAAATCAGTTAGCATCAACCCTACACGTAGTTAAGTTCTAGAACATTTTTAACCCATGTGGAATAACAGTAAGACTCGTCTACTCACAAAAAAAGGAGAGAAAGATTTATTCTCATGTTTTTCAGTGGGATTTATTTGTGTTTGAGAAATTTAAAGTAGAAAAGAAAAGACTGCTTACCAATAATTTATCATTATTTTTAATGTTCTTGTTTTTGATATTAATTCAAGCCTTTTTTTTTTCAAATAGTACAAAAATCATATCCAACCAATTTGCTTGGGCTAATTTGTAAGATAAAATACCTAGGTAGACTATTGGTTAAGTTTAAATGTCTCTATAAAGTATAATTTTTTCTGATATTCATTTCGGTATTTGTCAAGGGAATTGATAGAACTACTTAAGTGCTTGACCAATTACTTAACCAGCTTACCAAAAGCTAAGTTTTATCTGTTATTAAACCACTTATCAGTTTCAACCCTTTATCAAGAATTAGATAAGTTTTGTAAAAGATCTTGGTGATTTATGTCAAAAGACAACTTCTAAACTTGAATTGTATTATATTATTTTTGGATATTAATATTTGCATTTCTGCTGAAATGCTAATATTTTCATGATAAAGTGTTTTTTGTTATTTTATTAACATAAAACTAGCTGTTTTTCTTTCTTAGTAAATTGATTTGATCACCTAAGAATCCATTCCCATAGT
>NW_013666393.1:428265-441151 GCF_000517525.1 Limulus polyphemus
ATAACATAAACTGCTGTTTTCTCTTAGAAATTGATTGATCACCTAAGAATCCATTCCCATAGTGCAGTGTATGCCAACAGTATGTCAGCACCTGTAGCACAACAGATTGTCAGCTGTATGAAAATCATCATGGGTAAAGACGGAACAGATATAGGTGAGGTGACTGTTGTGTAAACTTTTTATTGTTTTCAGAGTGTTACTTACATCTACTTTGTAAAAACTGTTAAGGTTTGAATAAACTATAGAACCTCTTTAAAGTAAGTCCTTTTAAAGCACCTTACTCTTGGTTTATTTATAGGACAGACAAAAATTCAGCAGTTGGCATGGAATTCACAATATGTACGTAAGAACTTAAGAAAGATGGGCTTTATTGTTTATGGCCATGATTACTCACCTGTTGTTCCTATTCTCTTATATCTCCCAACAAAGATTGTGTAAGTCTGTTATCTTTTATAAGTGCAAAGATAATTAATCAATCATTTCTCACATATATATGATAAAATGGGCATCACAAAAGTTTCAAATTTGCATACTATTAAAAGTTTAAATAGAACTTTCTAAAGATAATCTTAATTGTTTAATAAAACTGCATTAACTATTTTTTCAAATCATTCAAGCCAATTTGTAATGAGTTTTTTACAGGTAAATGCAAATTTATGTTTAAAATTATAGTAATGTTTAAAATTTGGATACATAATGTTATATAGTTTGATTCATACAAACATTTAGTAATCAGGGATTGTTAAGGTTAAGATGTATATGACATTTTTATATTTATTTTATTTATCAGGGCCCTTGTACGTAACTTGATGAAACGTGGGGTTGCTACTGTAGGAGTTGGTTTCCCTGCCACACCATTGGTAGAGTCCCGAGCTAGACTCTGCATGTCTGCTGCTCATACCAAAGAAATGTTAGATGAGGTAAGTGTATCTGATGGAAGGTTCATTTGTTTATTATGCTAGCCTCATTTTCTGGAATGTTATTACAGAAAGGTTGTTTATTTTAAGATAGATTAATGAGGTACTTTTTTATTATGTTACAATAACATAATATCAAATATATGAGAACACTAATCTTATGCATTGTTTGTTCTAGTCCTACAGTTGATTAAAATATGCATTAATGATTAATTAAGTTGATTAATGCATGATAAGACCATTTTTTCATTCTTTGACAAGCTTTTAATGTTTTGGAACTCTTTTCATCCTGACATATACCCAAAAAATGCTATGATTGTCCCTTTTTTTTTCTTCAACCATTTACAATTGTCTTAAATGTTTAAGAGTTAATTTTATGATGAATGTATTTAAGAATTTTAGTGCTCTAGAAACTATGAGAAACTGGCTTTTGTGCAAAAGATATTTTGAATTTAATCTTATGCTTATCTAGATATATTAAAAATGAGTAATGCTGTGTAAAGTTATATGTTAAATTTACAGTTCTCATAGTCGAAAATATTTTGAAGAAGAAAGATGGTTGTATATCTGGTCATGACATTGACCTGTTGATAAGGGACCCAAGAGTAAATAACAAAAAGCAATAGGATAGAATGATATATACACAATAATTGAAGACTGAAAAAGACTTAGTATTTGAATACAAAACAATCAGCTAGACATGAGAGTTATGGAGTACATTGTAAAGCCAGTGTATAACAAGTAATTAAACAAACATTTTTAATAGATGATTAAATTGAAAGATTTTGTCATATGCAATTTACTGGGATATCATTAGGTTTTACTGCAACAAAAAGACAGATTTTTACTATTGAATAAAATTAACCTTGGTTGATTTGTTTTATACTGAGAATGTTTTAATAAAACTGAAAATGTATCTGAGGTGCTTTTGCTGTTTTCAGGCCTTGAAGGTGATTGATGAAGTGGGAGATATTATTTGTATAAAGCATTCACGTTACAAGTCATAAAACCAGTTCTTTTATAGAAATAATGAGAATAATGAAAAAGGCTGTGACATTCAAGAAATTGGATTTACTGTCTATGTTTCAGCTTGCTATATTTACATACTTGCTTCTTGTTTTGCTACAGTGAATTAAGTCATGACTTATAGATCAATTAAACAGTTACACTGTTTATGATGTTTATTTAAGTCATTTGGAAATGTTTATGTTGGTTGTGTTTGTTGATAAATATGAACCTTGTGCATTAAATGTTATTAAATTACATTATTGATGAAATACTATGATTTAAAAACAAATGTTTGTATAGTTGGAAAAACAAAATGCCCCTCCAAGCACTGTAGATACACATTTAAAAATTAAAATATTGTAAGATTACTATATGAATGTAATACCAGCTTTAAATATCTTCATCTAAGGATTTCGTATTGTTGTCAATTTATAGAATTTATAGCGAAGTGAAAGATTAAAGCATTTTCCAAATATCATAGTGGTTCATTACATTGTTAAGACTGTCATTTCATACATGTTCTTCAGTTATGTTCAGGTATTGTTTCAGACTATTACAGCTGAATGTACACCTTAAATTTCATTATGTTTTTAACCTAAAATCTAGTGTTCAGATGAGCAAAAATAAAATTGTCAATAAAATACTTTTCTTGCATTGTCTGTACGCTAAAGCAACAATTAAAAATGAACATATCAAACAAGATTTAGTTTTATTAGATTAATTTGTTTTCATTTCAGCATGTTATGATCATTTGTGTGCTCAGATAAATTCAAAGAAATTTACAAAATATTTAAATAAATCGTCTTTGTTTTTTTTCATTTTTTTAAATAGTCCAGGTACTGAATTGTGAATAAACTGCTGTTTTTCCTTTCAGAATTGAGTGATTTTGAATCAAAAATTTTTTTTGACAGAACTTTATATTTTAGCTGTTATTTTCTCTACCCTAAGATTAACAGTAGTTAAATCACCAAGGTACATTGAAATGAAAAGTTGAAAATTATGAAATAAAATAAATGTTACCTTTTTTTTGTAATTTCTTTTTTAATACATAACTTGTTGATGCATGTTCGGTTAATAATATTCAATTTCAAATGTTAACCTCTTCCCATATGTTTTCTTTTAAGCTTATGGTTTTGTTGCCTGGTTTCTACCATGTAAACAGTTTATTTATAAGTGAACACATTAAGAGATTCTGGTATACTGGCATACTGTGTAGCATAAAATACGTGCACTTGAACACAAAGCTAAATAGGCCTAGCTCTTTTCCTAAGTTCATTGTCCAAACAAAAATTTCTGCATCTATCAAATATGCATTTTAGAACAAAAAATATCTCATTCACTATAATAGAAAGTCCAAAAACTACGATAATTTAACTGGCCTTCAAACTAAGCTACAAGTAAGATAAAAGAATTCCTTTACTGCTATAAATAACAACTTTGTTTACACATGCATCAAACACTTCTTGACTAATGTGAATTGCCACCAAATTCAGATAGGTGGAGCTTCTGTTGTGGGTTATAAATATTTATTGATATCTTGACAAGTGGAGGAACTAAGGACATTTGACTTTGTCATTATATATAACTTGTATGTATATAAGTCATAAATAATGACAAGGTCCAATGTACAATTGTATACAAATGTATATTAGTTAGAACACGTAGAAGCTATACTATTGAAGTTATACAAAAAACACAAGTAAAGACAGAGAATTTGTCATGTTTTGTATATAGGCTGCAATTGTTTACAGTAGGTGTATATGACTAGTTGGCGATAAGTTTGAACAATAAATGGATAGCACACAAACCACTTGTTTTAAAATAATATATTCAAAACAAGTCAAACGTATGTACAAAAATTCGTTACACTACTGGTTATCACAGTTGTATCCAGAGCTATAAATAACTGTCTCCTTTTCCTTAAAATCCACACAAGTGGGTTCAATTACTTTAGAACACCCTTTGGCATGACAAATTCTTCTTCTTTGTTGTTACAATACCACTGTGAAACTCACTTTACATATCACCCATTATGGCTAAACTAACAATCTTGCAGTCTAACTTCACTTTTAGTAACTTAATTTTTTTAACTTAACTTGCTGTATGTGCACATATTTATAACATGCGACAGAAAAATCTAGAGATATCTAATCCTCTAGTAGCAACAATATTACACATACTGAGAAAACTTGGAAGCTTTAAGTAAGATGATGTCAACAGTATTACAAAAGCCTAGTACAAATAATGTATGGCTCGTACAGAGTTACATAACGAAACTTGTCACAACCTTCGCTTTTAAAATAATAAACTTTTTAACACTTTTGTTATGAAAACTAAATAATCATTAAGTATTAAATCACTAAGTAGACTAAATAATAACTCTTATACAAACAGTTTTGTGTATCCTAATGTAAGGAATCTGCAACTGATAGTCAAAACTGACAGAATTTGTTTAATATTTCCTTTTGTAATTAAGAAATTAAAACTTGCACAGAGTAAGAGTTTGAATGGTAAACTAAATTTTGATTCCAAGTTTATTGACATACATTGATATTAAAGTTGTTTAGTTAACTTTTGAATTTAACTGAAAGACGTCATGATATACACAATCAACTGCCACTATACACATAGGGTTAACAGCGATACCAGACTTGCAACTACAACTTAGCACAATTCAAAATTAAAACCTGAACATACAATACAGCAATTTATCACTTTACAATGTATACAAATATAAGCCCACTAATTGTTGCACTTTGTCACAATCAATACCCTGCATAGTCTTATATAAACACCGTTTTATCCAGAAGAAATAACACACAAAAAATCTTCATCAGAGATGCATTTGCATTACATGAACTGTTTAAATTCTTACACAAAGTAACCAATAACAGAACACAATTTCAAAATAAACTTTAAAATGTTCATATTGTTACATCGCCAAATTAAAACTACAAAATAAAACAGAATAAACCCTTTAAAATAATAGCTAAAAATGCAGATATATATTCTAAATATATAACACACCCTGAAATTTAAAATATATGTACAATATATACACCATTTACCCAAGGCTTCATTCCCATCACTCTTACTCCTTAGCAAATTGTCATGTGTGGCAGTTATCTTTCGATCAGCCACTGTTGTTGCCCTCACAGTGTCTTGGGCTTTTGGTGTCTGCCATTTTAGTCCACAGTGGTGCACCTCTTTCTTGAGCTGTTATAGAGGTGTAGCTCTCCACCACAGTAGGTTTTTCCTTTTTGTTGCAGCAGGCCCAAACCTCTGTCCATTTGGCAACCATCTCCTGCCAATGGAGCTTGTAGACTAAAATCTACTCTAATTTGAGCAAGTTCTTAATCAACTTTGATGGTTTTGGTGGGAGTTGCACTTTTAGTTACCACTAAGATTACTCTTGGAGCCATTTGGTTGTCTGATCCATCAGTCAATGTGAATGCTTCTTTGTCCATGGCAAGTTT
This sequence comes from Limulus polyphemus, assembly GCF_000517525.1. Taxonomy (NCBI): domain Eukaryota; kingdom Metazoa; phylum Arthropoda; class Merostomata; order Xiphosura; family Limulidae; genus Limulus; species Limulus polyphemus. The sequence continues at coordinate 433,667 of NW_013666393.1, forward strand.
CCTTAGCAGTGATGATGATTAAGTGCCAGCTGGCTCATCTGGATTGCTACAGTTGTAATGACTGGTGGTGGCTGGTACTGCCTGGGGACTTGTGCTCCAACCCTCCTGGATCTTGAGAGGATTCAAGCTTTAGATAACTTTTTTTGGTTTTGTTATGTAATTCTCCTGCTGGAGTGTAAATATATCTCATGCCATCATTGTTTGAACATATCACAACCTATGATTAAAAGTTTCCAGAACAGGTCCAGGTATTTCTTTTGGTTGCCAAAGGTGACAGCTTTCATGAGAGTTAGCTGCCACTGGGATGGTTTGGCTCCTCCATGGTTAACTATATGGTTGTCATCACTACTCCTTCCATTACTAGTATATCCAGTGAAGGCTGGAATTTTGTAGGAGCTACCATGACAAATGGAGTCTGCTTGGCCACTGAAGATCGGAGTCAGTCCAATGAGAAAAGTAGCAAATTCTCCCACCTCCAGTGCATCAGCTAGCTGTGCATCCTCATCCATGGCTTGGCTGTGATGAATGTCAAACCTACACTGGTCAACCATGTAGTTCAATCCGTCACTGTACAGAAAGACTTAGGCATACTGGTTTGTATTGAAGTGTTACATGATGCAGTGGACTGACAACTTATGGTAAGCTGGCAACAAATAATGAAGAATCACTGGCTAGTTAAAGAAAAAGAGATAACCAAAATGTTCAAGAATGTGATCTGAAATAGCAAAAGTCCAAATTGTAAATGTAAGGTCACATGAATTTTGGTTTGTCAGAAGTTCAGCCAAATGTTTTGGGGGTAAAAGAGTCATAACCACTCATTTGCAACCATTACATGCTCCAAAATCATGTTTAGAGGCAGTGTGCCTAAACTAAACCTTGTTCTAGTAACATTTATATGAGATTTGCATGTACTCATGCCCTTTGTTGTCCCTAGAAGATGTATCCCTAATACCTGTGGATTTCTTGGTCCTCCCGGTTTCACTGGATCTCTGATTAACTAATACTTATAACTTTGTTGCCCCTGTTGGACAACAACCATCATGTCATACCCGTCAATGAAGTCACATTCCTTTCACCACTATCTGGTTATCTCATTGATAAAGCCCAGGTCCACTAAGAAAGTAAATGAGTCAAAACTGGAAAACTTTCCTACACAAAAACTGACTTGATGCCAACATTTACTTCTAACCGATAGAATTGACTATACTCAATACTGTTTCTCCCTATGGACCTTCCAATTACAAGTTTATTACAAGCTTGGTGTAACTTTTATAAACAAAATTTACATTTATTATGAAATCTTAGCTACTGTCTCTGAATTTAACTTAATACTGATAACTTCACCCACTTGTGAATATTTCAACTTAATCCAATCAAAATATCTTGCACTATTGTACTGAAAAACACCAGATAAAATGTTTTTTCTTAGATGTAATGCGAATTTCTCTGTTACTTTTTCCTTCCATGAAGATTCACTACCTGCCAAATATTTAAGTGTCGGAACTGAAACATTCTCTTACCAGTGTTAATGAAAATAACAGATGCAATGTATCTTCAAATAATGCCATCAGGTTAGTAATCATAGTTACCCTTATATCACAGGGTCTTAACATCCAGACTAAATCCTTTATTTTTGTCCACATGTCAACTGTTGTGTTCTTTGTGTAATTGATTCATCCATGTTATACAGTACTCAAGAATGACTATGTAACATTCATACACGTGTGAGACCACACATGTACACTTACTTATATTGCTGTATATATTATCACATGCACTAGTAGCTTAGAATACGGCCTTTGGCTCCAGCTCAAATTATTTTGGTAACGTTTTCTGAAGCTGTGACTCAATTATAACTAAGGTTCAATAATTTGCTGCTTTTTAGATCTGTTAAACTTGTCATATTTTCCTTTTGAGACATAAAAAAATAAATATTCACTGTTAAATTCAGTCAAACCCATTATCTAGGATTAATATGCTTTTAATATACTATAAATATATATTCAGAGGAAGGAAATACCTCACTGCATGTAGAAATATCATACATTATTCAGTTGTATGGGGGGGGGGGATGGTGAGTACTAGTTAGCTTGCTCCATAGAGTTTTTGCAACTTGGATTACGTAATTCCTTAAAAATATCGTATGATATTTGCCTAAGGAAATGTATTTGATAGCTTTGAAAACAAGGATTACAACGACCTTTCAATCCTTGATTTCTCAACTACATGGTCAACCTAGTTTATGATAATCAAACAGATATTGTCCAATATCTCCCATAGTGAAACTCTCCTTGAAATTTTAAAAAAGTAAGTATTGCTAAACCATTTCAATTCCATTAATATTACAACCACTTCTAAACAGTTTGTTGATCCCAGCTGTTTTGATCTAGAAGCCATTAGTGGTGGTTCAACTGACTGTCAGAGCTGCCTTTTAAATCCAACTCCAGAAATTCCTTATCTGGCTCATTGTGGACAGTTAGATTAGTACTTTCTGCTGTTTTTTCATTGTAAACTAAATTGATATGACATACCTCTTCTATCTCCAGTATACTAGAGGTTCCTCTGTGACATATGAACACAGCTATTGACGTATTCGATGCACTTCGGCATGTCTTAATTGTGTCTGCTGGAACCGGTATGTTAATGGACTGATATTCTGGGATATAGGAATGGATGGACTTGTCCAGCTTGATCTAAATATCGATAAAGTTGGAACATCCAGACCTGCAACAACTCGTACCCAGCCATGGTAAGCAGAGTGCAGCATCTTGTAACAAGTGAGCATCCAAGGACACTAAGGTTTGCAACAAAAGCCATCCATGTAACTCAGTATGAAATATAATCAAGAAAGATCTCTGTCTGTAAAAGGGGTAAAAGTCACGTGTACACTAGATGCTTCTATTACATATCCATTCAACCATTACATACTTCAAGCAGCTGCATTATTAAGTGGGTGTTAATACTATTCCAATTCAATAAATTAGATACAGTGACGTGAAAAACTTAATTTTACCTTTCCATATCTGGTAAAAAAAAATTTCATATTCAGATAAATTTTTCAAAATTGTCATGCAGGTGTTCTACATGTAGTTAATTGGTGATCTTGTAAACAAGGCATAGAAAGGTCTTACTCTTGTTCTAATCCTCTAGCCTAAACAAGGGTTACATACTACCAATAAGAATAAATTCACTAACTTTAAAAGACCTAATAAAAAAAAAAAAAGTTTTCAGCTCTGTATAGAATAAAGCAATCTGTACTTCAAAACCAGAACAAATGCCTTCCAACTCTTTAATTACTAATAAGAATATTTGTCCTTCTAATATGTAAACAGATCTACCTGTCATGTTAATAAAACGAATTATTTCAATAATATTATAAGCAATGTACACTTCAAGTCATTCCAACATCGTTAACCTTTCAAACAGCACTTTCTCATATATTGAAACCAACCTTCACAGTAACTTTCTTAATGAAATGAAATTTATTTCTCATCTACAGAAATTCTCTCAAAAACTAAGACTTCGTGAATTATTACTTGACAAACTATCCTCTTTTTCTTTAATAATAGATAAGAGCTCATTTGTAATGAGAAATCTATGTGTACACTCCACCAACAGAAGACCACACTGTTAATCTCAACCCTAAGAAATGAATCACTCTTAAAAGCATAAAACGTTATAGTATTATTATTATAAAAATTACTGACAAAGGTGTGGGTATTGTTATACTTCATAAAAAAGGGATACATCACTAAAGCTTATCAAGAACTCAACAACATACTTTTTTTTACAAAAACTTGCATATGACCCAACTAATGAGTTTACATAAGAACATTATTTACAAACTAAGCCAGCTTCTTCAGACCAACCAAACTGATAAAATACTGTTGCGTCAGCGAGGTCACGTGACTTGTTCTCTCGAACCTTCGGGAATTGTCGGGAGATTACTAGATATAGGGTAGTTTGGTATATATATAAGAGGGTGACGACGTGACATTGTGTGTGTAGACAGTGAGTAATTGATCTGCAGTCAGAGAGTATTATTGAGCACGTTCGTTGTTATAGCGTTTGTTTTAGCGCGATTGTTGAAATTAAGTGTATCGTCACGTTGGATCACCTAATAGAATTATATAAAAAAATCAAAACAACAGTCTTATGAATGAAAATGATAGGTGATACCACTGTATGGCAAAGATAGTCACGGAAAGAAAGCGAATCACATAGACATCCTACAAGCCTCTCTTCAAACATACCAAGATTCATGACACCGCTAACCCTTACACCAAGAATTACGACTTCCTTCTTGTATGCGTACCAACCTTAGACTACTCAATATTAAACTTACTGGAAAAATAACGTCATAAGCGAAGTTAAATGTGGCAAGTATTATGCTGGCAACAACACAATAAGATATTTATCGATATATTACTGTACAAGATGGCTGTTTGTGTATATTGTTTTAAAATGGCTTGTTTTACAAGATGAATGTTTGTTAGTTTTTAACATGTTAAACAGAAACTGATAGATTTACTGTGCTTAGATTTTTATCTTGGTGGTTAAAATGGTATGTGTACAGGTTTGCATGTATTGTTATTAAACTTATTATATACGTTATTATAAAGTCTATCTAATGCACGTAATATCTTATTAAGAATTTTAAAAAAATTATTCGAGTGTGATGGAAAGTAAGTTAACCTTGAAAAGTTTGTACCAGTAGTAATGTATTTTAACAAAGTCAAAACTGTGCTATAGTCAGCACCATATATAGTCAGCTTTGCTTTGATCTATCTCTGACACTCTACAGTACCATCTATAGTTATCATATCTTTGATCTATCTCTGACACTTTACAGTACCATCTTTAGTCATCGTTTCTTTCATCTATCTCTTAGATACAACTCTACAGTACCATCTATGTAGTCATCGCTGCTTTGATTTAGAACTCTACAGTACCATCTATAGTCAGCGTTGCTTTAATTTAACACTCTACAGTACCAACTATAGTCATCGTTTCTTTGATTTAACACTCTACAGTACCATCTATAGTCATCCTTTCTTTCATCTATCTCTGACACTCTACAGTACCATCTATAGTCAGCGTTACTTTGATCTATCTCTTATATTCTTCTTTAGAATAGTAACTGTTTCATTTTCATTTATATAGTGTTCTGTGAACACAAATTAGTTAGCATAAATCAGTTAAATGACGAAAAATTAGGTGTCTATTTACTTGTGACCATTCAGTGTATCTATTTTTATCGTAACCCTTATCAACAAGCGTTTGTTTTTAGTTTAATTTAATTTTCAGAAACTAGTAATAAATGTCAAAATAAAATAATCAATAATTCAAAATTTATTATGGGAAGCAAAACCAATCAACGGAGTCAACATTTTTTTATAATAACCTAGGGATATCTAACTGTATTACACATCTGGTGACGAAAGATTTATTTTTTTTTGTGGACTTAAAATCAAAGGTGTAAATACAAAATAATAACCAAACGTTTAAATGGCGACACAATGTTATTCCATTTCATCCTTGCTAATAAAGATGAAGTACATTAATTAACAGAACAGAGAAACTTGTTTTCCACTAGGGATTATTACCTGTGAAATCGTGTTTTTTGTTGTTTTATTTAATTCACCCAAAGCTATTGGAAGGCCATCTGCGCTAGCCGTCCCTAATTTAGCAATAATAGAATAGATGTTTTTTGTTTGTTTGTTTGAAGATAGGCACAAAGCTACACAATGGGCTATCTGTGATCTGCCCATCACGGGTATCGAAACACGGTTTCTAGAGTTGTAAGTCCGCATAAATACCGCTTTGCCACTGGGGGGCTAGAATAGAGGGAATGCAGCTAGTCAACACCACTAACCGTCAACTTTTGGGATACTCTTTGACCAAGGAATAGTGGGATTGATCGTAACACTCTAACGTCCCCACGTTTAAAAAGGCTAGGATGTTTAGTGCCAAGGATTCGAAACCGTGATCCGCAGATTGCAAATCGAGCGATCTAACCACCAGGCCATGCCAGGCCCGCGCGTTATATTTACAGACATGATGCATACAATTCATTTCATCACTAATGTCCGTTCCTTTTAGGATTTATTTGTTTGTTTGTTGTTAAGTACAAGGTTACACTAAGGGCTATATGAGCTGTGACCACTGCAAGTATCGGAATCTGGTTTTTGACGTTATAAGCCCTCAAAATTATCTCTGAGCCACTGGTAGGCTGCTTTAACGTGGTGGTCTTTTAGGGTAAAACTACACAATGGACTTTCCAACGCGAAGAATCGAAGCCTGGATTTTTAACATTATAAATCCGAAACTTATTATCGCTGATCCACCAGGGTTATGCTCCCATAGATGACTAGTACGTGTTGTTACGTCTCCGTTCGTTAATTAACTTTCCGTAACTTCATTCCGACGAAACTTTAGCGACACAAGTCCTTACTTAATAAAACTGGTTTATTCTTTCCGAATATAACTTTAATAGGTAGACATTATTTTTGCTCTGTTCGCTTCACTTAATGGTTTATTTCCTACAGATATTTCGTCTGTTTTTACTTAATTTTTGGTTCCAGTATGCAGTCCATAAAACAGATGTAGCTTTGTTGTTCATTGTCAGTACTTTAGCTAAACTGCCTTAATTTTGCAATTAAAATAATCCAAGAAACGCGATCCACAACAACTTTAAAGTTTCATCTTTTGATTAGGGTTGCTTCCCAAAGCGTGTATAAGGACATTCAGCGTTCGGTCACTCATCTGACACAAGAGAACGTAAACTTAAATACGTCTAATATAGACTCTAGTAACATGTCTTGAACAACTATAGCTCAAGCTGGATGTGTAGATTCTGTTAAAAAAGTTATACTGCAAAAGAATATCACACGTATTTAGTCCTGTTCATGATACTGATAGCAAAGTTGGCATATGTTGAAACCAGAAACATAGACTACAGTAGGAGTTGTTTTTTTTTTACGAACATAAAATTAAGATTTTTTTTTTTCAGCGGATGGATTCGATCTGTAGTAGATCTCTGAATTTAGGAGCTGACGAACTGGATTCGATTTCTTGCAAATTCACAGCTCGAGAACGCGAAAGACTGAGGCCACACCGGGTCTGAAAAATGTTTGTAATGTATGAGATAAGGGAGGCCTAAATAGCTCCAAAATCGCATATCGAATTCTTAAAAAGTCTGACATATGAAATATATTAGACTAGCAAACAAACTTCTACGAAAAGTTAGATAAAATAATTTTCCGTATTTCGTTCACCTTACACTAGGTGGTTTTAGTATTTCATTTTTTTGTAAAATAGTCAGTTACGTTGGAAACAGAACATTTCGTCAACCTTTTACAAGGTGGTTTTAGGTTACTGTTAAATATTTGACTTCTTTCTAGTCTATTAGTTCAAAATTAGGGCCGGCTATGAGCAGATATCCCTATTGTAGTTTTGACAGAAATTTCTAAAACAAACAAACAA
>NW_013666394.1:0-3218 GCF_000517525.1 Limulus polyphemus
ATGAAAATTACTTTGCACACGGGCTGTTCAAAACAAATACTCAATATATTCATGGGCAAATATTTATTTTACTTTATTAAAACACTTCACTAAAAAATAAGACTTTTTGTATGTGAAAGATTTGTAATGTTAACTGAAAGACTGCCAAATTTCGTGAAGATATACACACTAAAATGAGAGTTATAAGTATTAAATCTATAAAAATTGTAAATGAGTACCAAAAGGTCACGTGGTCGGTCAAATTGACCAAGCCTATATTGAGAGAGTTAAACAACTTAAGCGAACAGTAGGCACCGTAAGTAAAGTGTGTGAATTACTGTGATTTACAGCTTATGTTATAAAGGTTGTTAAGTTTAAAGTGACTGTGGAACTTCTGTGTATTACAAAAAGTTGTATCGAGAAGGAATAAACTGGTTTAATCAAGAAAGGACTTGTATCACTGAAGTTCCTCGGAAAGAATTTCTACCGGAAATTATCAAACAAGCAGATACGTAACACTATGTTATTAGAACTACCAAACTGTATTTTCTTCTCTTTCATCAATGATGTATCTCAGTTTCCATCACAACTAAATATAGCCCCCCAGTGGCACAGTGCTAAATCTGATGGCTTATAATGCTAAAAACCGGATTTCGATTCTCGTGGTGGGCACAGCACAGATAGTCCATTGTATAGCTTTGCATTTAACTAATAAACAAACAAAACAAATTACTAAATAAAACACTGGGTACACTAAGTTTATATTTGCTATGATATCAAGTCACTGTCTGTGAATTTCATTCATTATTGATAATTTCACCCACTCATAAGAATTTCAACTCCAGTAAAAATATATTCTGCATTACTCATTATGAGCAATACCATATGAAACTGTATTATTATAGCCATCGGGTAAAAGTAATGTATAAAACCCCAGGTAAAATTTTGTTTTCCTTTCTCTCACCAATGATGTGAGTCACTTTGTTACATTTATCTCTTCCATGGAAATTCTCTATTTGTCGAATATTTCAATGTCGAAGTCCAAACATTCTATAAATTGTATTAATGAAAATAACAAGCTTGGCATGATCTGCTGGTTAGAGCACTCGACTTGCAATCCCATCACCAAACCTACTCGTTCTTTCAATCCTAGGAACATTATAATATGACTGTCAACCCCACTATTTGTACGTAAAGCTTAGCCCAAGAGTTGGTACTTATTGGTGATGATGAGATGCCTTCCCTCTATTGTATCCCTGCTAAATTAGGGACAGCTAGTACAGATAGCCTCTGAGTAGATTTGTGCTAAATTCAACAAAACAAATAAAGAATGAAAATAATAAGTTAGCTGCATTTTACACTAACACTTTCTAGGTCAATTTTTATGGTTAACCTCATACTCATCAATTCTAAATGTCGAGAAAATTTCCTTGGTCTCCATGACATCATTGTTTTTATCATTCTGCTCTTTGTGTAATTTATTCATTTGTGTTATAAAACTTATGAATTACTCTATGTATTGTTCATATAAGTGCACGAGACCACACACGTATAGTTTTTATGTACATATATATTACTATATACATGTTCTAGTAGTTTATACAGGTTGCTTCTGGTAATACATGAATCACTTTGGGAATGTTCAGGTTACCCTCCTTAGGTATGTTCTAGGAATCATCAAACCGTACTAATTTATATTTCAGGATTCACAATATAAATAATCCCTGGTAAAATTCTAAGACTTTTAACTAAAAATCTTAGCCAGGATTAACATTTCTACTGTACCTCACTACATACTCAGAGGAAACACAAGTCCCTTGCAGCTTGAAGAATTAAAATGATTCCCAGATAAATAGATGCAAGTCTAGTGTGTACAAGGCAACATGCTCCATACAGTTCTCACCTCTCAAAGAGGTTATGGGAGTGATTATTTCAAAACATCAGATGATGTTTCATATTAGAAATTGAAATTAGCTCCATGATGCATATGTATATCTCTAGACAAAGCCAAAGATCTACCTTTCCTATAACATCTAGTATATTACCATTTTACAAAACAAAGTCATATCCACTTGCTAAAGTGATAGTCTCACTTGACAGGTTTGAAATATCATTAGGTTTACTAGGATTTTCACTGTTTATGTGTAAATAAGGAACTCTACCTCTCACACCTGACAGACGTGAGCTAACTGCTAAACTGTTTTGCACAAGCAGTTCTATGTGCTCAGTGGCCAACTTGAGCGCTGTCAGTTTCCACAGCATTTTCTACTGCATCTAATGCTTATTGTTGGTTATCCTGGACTTGTTGATCTACCAGCTGGCACCAATAATCTTGTCTGTTTGCTGTTACAAAGTACTGGCCTTGAGGGTTGGCTGGCATGTGCCATCGTCTGGAACTAGAGCTCTATCATCTTTGTTACTCGGCCAAATATGGGCAGCTACTTTGCCATTGTCCTATCACTCCACAAACGAAGTAGACGTTTTTCTTCATTCATCTTGTATGATGTCTATAAGTAGAGGCACTTACATTTGCTGTGGCATCTAACCTATGGGCGGAGCTCGATAGCCATGCCCATTTATTGAAAACCAGTGTGGTTGCATAACAGTGCCAAGAGTGGCAGGTTAACTCTTGGTACAAATCTAGCCCAACGTGGTGGAGGTGTCTTAGTATGTCAGTCCATCTGAGGGGTAACCATAACACCTGCAGGATTTTTCTTTCTAACTACTAGCTCACAAAGAGTATAAGGGACAAAGTTAAAGAAAAGCATTAAAAATTTCTGAAGTTTAGATTGGCTTTATTAGAGAAAACTTAAAAGATTATAGAAAATCAAAAGGAAATTAAGAAATCGACAAGGGTATATGAAAAAGGGTGGCTAAAAATGTAAAAAAATTAACATAAAGGGTTTCTTTGAATACATTAAAGTCAGGTAAATGTTGGAATGGGAATAGGGTCTTAAGATATGATAAAGAAAGGCTTATTTCTGATGATTATTGGGTTGCTGGACTATTGAATTAAACTTTTTCTTCAATTATTACAAATAAAGATTTGAGCTCTAGAGTCTAGACTATATTTTCGATGACGAGAAACCCACTTTGAGACTAATAATGGCTGGAGACGGCTTGAATGGGTAATGAAGAAAAACTTTAATATAAGTTTAACATAACAGCAAATGTACAATGTATCGACAAGGTTTTGTCATCATCATGGAGGTGATTGTTCCAAATGTGTACGAATTTCA
>NW_013666394.1:3228-16660 GCF_000517525.1 Limulus polyphemus
TGAAATTCGTACACATTTGGAACAATCACCTCCATGATGATGACAAAACCTTGTCGATACATTGTACATCAGGTTTATGTTAAACTTATATTAAAGTTTTTCTTCATTACCCATTCAAGCCGTCTCCAGCTATTATTACTTTAGACCAGTGGTCGGCAACCTACGACCCGCTGCAATAATTTGGCTGACCGCCAAAAGTTGGCTTCACCATTCCAACCCGTAAGGGCACAATCATTGTTCAGTTCAAATTTCTCGCCTATGTGAGAAGAACAACGATATTAAAGGAAAGAGTCACGGCTACGAATAATTTTAAGATCAATTTCAGGGAAAAATATCAAACTGATCGAACTATTAATTTTTTTTGTATGTAAATAAACATACACATTTAAAATACATGTACCGATATTAATAATTATATGATTATCACTGACCCAACACAATGCTAAATTTTTCAACAAAAAAATAATTGACCCGCGATCAAAAAAGGTTGCCGACCACTGCTCTAGACTATATACTATTTCTTGTCCTGAAAAGTTGCTAGATGAAAAACAAGATGATGATATTAAGGTTCCTGCTTATGTAGATGAGGACAAGTGAGTTGATTTGGTGTGTCTGGATTTTCACGAAGCACTTGACTAAGTGCCATATAAAATGGCTTGTTAAAAAATGACCTCTATAGATGTGGGTTATAATGGCTCATTGAATAGAAAATCATCTGAATAGAAGAAAACAGAGGGTTGTTATAAATGGAGCTCAGTCACAAGTCATAAGTAGATCATGAGGTAGATCAGTCTCTTAAGCCGCGCAAGCAGTGTGCTGTTGCTAATAGTAGGACTAATAAAATTTTACATTATATCTACAAAGATATTCAATATAACTCTAAAGAGATAATAATTTCCATGTACAGGTGACCATTCGACCTAACTTGGAGCATTGTGTTCAGTATCGGGCTCCTTACCTTAGGAAGGACATTGAATTATGTCAGAGAAGGGTTACTATGATTATACCCTAGGTGGAAAGGTTTTCATACGAAGACAGACTAATATTTCTGAAATTGTTTTCTCTTAAGAAAAAAATAAGATTTATAGAGTGTTGAAGATTATTAAGGGAACTAATAGTGTCGATGCATCATCCTTTTTTCTCACTTAATGGTGAGAATGTTAGGAGTTATCTTTAGCTAAGACAGTTTTTTTTTTTAAGAGGGTGGTTAACTTTTGGAATAAATTGCATTCAGATGTGGTAGATAAAGTAAATTTAAAGGAGTTTAAGGCAAGGCTTGATTTAAAATATACGGACTAGCTGTGAGTTCTTCATTTGATAGTTTATTGGATTGTGGTCCTTGAATTCTATGTTATTTTTACTGTCAATATTACCACTTCACATTTTAGATCAACACAAAAATAGATCCACGCAAGTACGTAGAGAGGGAGGGAAGGGGTTTGACCGAACCCCCTATTTTTCTGACGTAAAAGAATTATGCTTATATAGTTATAGTGCATGTACGTATATGACAGCCAAAATATGAAATAGCTAATATACTATTGTTGTATAGAGTTGCCTAAATTAGCAATATAATTTAAAATTAATAACTGCTCTGCTTGTAGATAGTACCGTACTTTACTATAATAAAACAAGCCCCCCCAGTGGCACAGCGGTGTGTCTGCGGACTTATACTGCTAGAAACCGAGTTTCGATACTCTGATAGACCTTTGTGTAGCTTTGTGCTCAATAATAAAACAACAACAACAATAAAACATACATATTTATGCTTATTCAAGGCCAGCTTCCCATGGAGTGTTACAACAGAATGATGATTTGTTGTCTTTTCATTGGATGTTTGTGGATTTTATGTGAACAGGCGTACAATTGTTTCGTGGGGCATGCTAGCATTAGTATACTTTGCATGCTAATTGTGCTTCTCACAAAATAAGTGTTGGCTTTTGATCTTACAAATTAGAGCCCCCTTTCAAACATTCTTGGTATGGGTCTGAAATCTGTTTGTTGAAGCTGGAGGGAATATAACATTATAAATGCTCGATACCCGCACTTGCCATTACAGGGATAGCACAGTAATTTAGAATTTGTTGAAAATATTTAGGCTTGGCCCTAGCGTTGGCTAAACTGCCACCATATAGTGTTGATGTGAATTACTATTTTCAAAATATAAGTTTCGAATATTTTTTCAAAAAAATTAGATTTTTATTAGATGAAAGAATTTGTACTTGTATTTATGGCAAAGTCACTAAGGCTATTTGCCGTTTTTCCGAATTTTAAACTACTGTCTAGAAGGAAGACAGCCAATAGAAGCACTTTATCACCTACCATCCATGCTAAGGTATTGACTGCCACTCTTATGACGCATTCACAGTTTAATGTGGAGGGAATATATTGTGGCATCGCACGGATTCCAACGCGGTTCACTCATCAGTTCCAAAATCCAGAGCTTTACTACAGGGTCAATCCGCGCCCAGATGAGATGAAATTCTTCTTGAAAAGTACTAAAAATTTTAATTTTGAAATCTTGGCTAAGATATTAACAATCCTTTGTTTTGAGAATGTTCTGTTTATCGTTCGCAGACTTTGAATTTAATGCTTCTTGTTTGTGTTTTTTACCGCAAAAACGCGCTCTGCACTTTGGGACATGGTGTGTCATTAGAATGAAATTGAAATCACACTTTTCAGTCAGGTTAGAGTAGCCCAAGAACTGATTGTGACTGCTGTTGACTGGCTGCCTGTCTTCTTGTCTATCAGTTCATAATTAGGGATGGCTATGCGCATATAGACTTGTGTGTAACTGAGCGCGAAAAATCTGAAACAAAGAAACAAATATAGTAAGTGAACATATATCCATACATAAGCTTTTAAATTCAGAAATGCCTTATCTGCGCTGATTTTTACTTTACACTTGAAAAACAAGTATAACTTTGAAAGTGCTTCCAGGTCACAAACATTTAACCACCTCTAAGATAAGCTATAGAATAATGACTCAATTGAACAGAAGGAGAGGGTTAAAAGTATGACTTGTGTGGAAAATTGGATAGATTCGAAACAAATATTAAAAATATATAAAAAAAACAACAACATTTATATACGCCTTTATATTTAATTTAAAATGAAGATAAAAACAAAACAAAAAATATCAGATTCTTTCCTTGGCAATTAAACAAAAAATAAAAATAATGTTCAAACATCGCGATCAAGTTTGGCATATAAGAATAAACGTTTGGATAGCAAAACCATACTAATGGATAAAAACTGGGAACGGAATTTTATCAAAAGCCACATACTCAAAAGAATACAAAAATACTATTTGGCGAGCTGTTTAAAATCTTTTTCTACGTTTTATAGTTAATATAATTAAAACATAATGTGGTTTTTCGATTCCAAATATTTAGGAGTATTAACAGATCGTATAAATATTTCAATTATCTTTTGAATGTGAACAGATATTTGAAAGAGGAATAACTATTTCAAATCAATTTAAGTATTTTCTACAACTATAGAAGGGATAATTCGTTTAATTTTTACTAATTTTTTAAAACGTAAGTAATTATAGGAAGTATTCTGGCAGTATCTTTGAAAAACTTGTTTGTTATCAGATAAAAATGTTATTATATATGATTTCAATTGAAAAAGGTAGGTACAGTAGGTAGCGCATCATTGAAACTCTCAACCACTGAATACTTTCAACTGGCAATCAGTTGAGAGTGTCCGCCATTTTAGTGGAAGAGAGATTTTGAAATTCGTGTTTAACTGTGAGAGACAAAGTTACATTTTTTAACTTGAAAGTTTTTTTCAGACGAAACGAAATAATTTGGTTTTTAGGACTTCAGGTTTATTGAAAAAGTAAGACAACTGGTAAGTAGTTTAAATTATTAGATATTGATAAGCAAGTGTACTTTTGCTTCAGCCATAATTAAATTCAAAAGAAGTAACGTTAGGCCTAACCAAGGTCTAAAAAGTATCTTAAGTCTTTATCTTTCTAAGAAATTTAAATATTGAGCACAGTTTTGGTGTCCTTACTCAAAAAGGATTATGACTTATTTGAAAAAGTTTAGAGGAGGGTTACTAGGATGGTTCTGGAAAGGTTATTCAAAAGGGATAGTTTAAAATTGTTTTGTTTTTGAGAAATGTACAAGATTCCTACATCATAGATAAGTTGATGAAGTGATCTTTATTCTTAATTAAGTTTACAGTATTATCCAGACGATTGATAAGCTAAAGGTCTATGATTTGTTTGTGGTATATTTTGAAGCTAATAGTAATAGGTAAATGCAATTAAGGCTCCATTTATCTTTATTACTTCCTAAATATGTTCTATTTGGATTTGTGAAACACCTCATTACTAAGACAAGTTTCTTTTGATATTTGAAGAAACTCTAAAATTCAACAAAACAGACCCCCCCCCCCCCTAGCAAATACAAACTTACATGAGTTGGCTACATTTTTTGTGAGGAGGAAACAAGAGGTATGAAATACTTAATGTTTAACCTCAATATTAATTATTTCACTATCTGACAGTGACACACAACTCTTAAATGACAGTCATCTTGTTACATTTTTATACATGAAATTATTGATGATTTCTGTAGTGATTGTTTCAAAATTACCAATAAATTAACATATCCCTCTTAAGTAACAGTTTTATTTCAACACTTGTATATGGCTCTTTAAAAGTACTCCATACTGGGTAGTTTTCCTAAAAAAAAAGCTGAATTAATACCAAGTGGCAGTTTTTTAATGAAAATGGATGTGTCAAAACCATAGTTTATCAAAAATATCAGTATCTCTATCATCAAGTTGATAAGGGAACCATTATATTTAACTGGAACAGTGAGAAATAAAATCGAACAGTCTCAGTAAGCTGAAAGATAAATAAAATGAGGTTGTCCAAGACAGCACAACTATCATCAAGACAGGAAACCATCATAATCTGATTCTGAATCAGTCAAGACGTCACATTCTAGGATGAGGGCTAGTGTTGCTTCAGCTGCTTCCATTAACTCTTTCAGCACAGGCTTGGTCCCTCAGACTGACCTTGTAACCATTTTGTACTTGTTATAGTTTTCATGCTATAACTTTTAAATAAGTAAGCAAATGTTAACAAAATTTGGCAGATTATCAGTAAACATTACAATGGTTTCATATGCAAAATATAGATTTTTTTATTGAGTCTTAAGGTTTGTAAAGCAATGTTTTTCTCACGCCTTTTTTTTCTTTTCACATGTTTCCTATCTATCGTGCAAAGTAATTTTAATTTTAAGATCAAAAATACTTTTATGCTATACAAAATTTTCAAATTTCACATGTGAAATCTTTATAATGTCCAGATAGTTATCAAACATTTCTTAAGAAAAAACTTTATATTTTATCTGTTATTTTCAGTAATTAATCTCTTTACAGGTTCAGTAGATTTGACTAATCTTGCAACCACCAAAAAAATAAGGAAATAAATACAAATTATGCCTCTTTTCATTGTAGAGTGAACACAAATTATAACACAGACATAAATGTTTAGATTAAATAGCGTAAATCTCATAACATTTATTATTTTTATTATATTGACCGTTTAGCCGTGCCTGGCTAACATTACAGAAGTTACAATGAAGTGTCTCGCGTGTACTCATGTTACTGTATCAAATAACATAAAACTGATTTTTGCTCATTACAAAGTAACTTGTCTTGGCTGTGTTTTAGTAGTGTAGTATTTTGTAAAATATTTCACATTTCTATTATTATACATTATATATGTATATAGATTGTTGCTATTTTGAAATAATTTCTTTAACTTATTTTTCTTAAAACATAGAACAGTAAATAAAGTAAAGCAAACAATTATCTCTTCTAGTTATGATCTTTGTACTCGGCTGCTGCTTGATGTAGGTTGCTAAGCCTATAAAAATTTTGCACATGGAGGATATGAAAGAAAATAATTTTTTAGGTTTTTTATATATATACATTACTACATCAATACCATAGAATTCCACTATAATTTATGAAGCTTAGTAACTAAGATGTATTTTAGTCTAAAAAAAATATGAAATTTCGAGCAGACTAAAGACACAACTACCTCCTTGAAATATTGGTTACAAAAAAGAAATGGCTGAGAAAGCCACTAGGGGGACATTCTGAGCTTCTGATTGGTTAGTCATGTCATACATAGAAGTAAGTGTGTATAAGGGACCATTTCCAAAAATGGAAAAAGGTGTCTGGGGTGCCACAGTTTGATTTATTACATGAGCAATATCTTAGCAAATAAAAATGACAATACGTTATTTTATATTCTAGCCTGTCAATATCTGTAAGTTGAGTTTCTAATTCATACAAAACTATAGCCATAGTATTTTGACTTCACAAACTCCTAATTTGAACAAATGACATGACACACAAAAATCGATGTTTATATGTGTTTTTTTATATTTACTTTTAAATTAAGAAATTGAGTAATATATAGTACTAAAATTTGAATTATCTACTGTTTGACACTAAACTTATTGACATAAATTCATGAAATAGTAGTTCAATAAAATTTTGAATGTGAGTCGATAAAAATGAGCTGACATGGCCTTTCACCCGTGACCTGTCTTGAAAGAGTTAAAGTTGTAATCTGTTTGTACTGATACAGAACTTACCTCACAAACATTGTTTTTAAACTGGTCGTTGTAAACTTTGATTTGCCTAATTTTATAAGTTTCATTGTCTTTTTCTTACAAAGAAAAAGCTTAGTGGATTCTTTATAATGTTATGGCATTCCTTAGTATAAACAAGGGCCCATTAATTGAAATTTTTATAAACAGTTGACATAAATTTTCATCCTGTTTCTTAGGCATGTTTTTATGGCACTAGCACAAAGCTCTGGTCAAGCATTTGACAAGGGAATGGTGAGGGCAACTTCAGCAGTGGATACAAGCACTGGATAAACTGCCTCATGGGATGTACATATTTTAATCAGTTTGTAGGTGCACCAGAGTCATTGGATGAATTAAATTCATCTGCAGCAGTGTGTGTTTGAATTGTACCCTTTGTTTTAAGTTGGTCATGTTTTGTGCCTACAACAAGGCCACTGTAAGCCAATATATAAATGTCTGCTTCACCATACTGATTTAAGCTATGTTCATTAAGCTGTGGAATTCTGTTTGGCTCAAATGTGGCCAGAACTCCAAGAACTAGTGTGGAATTATCAAATCTATTATGGATGCTGTCTTTTAGTGTATCCACAAGCTTTCTTTTGTACAGAGCATTTTCTCATTGGCTGCATTTCCTAAGATACAGAAGTCTTTGGGTGTGATTGTAATGCCACAGTCTTGAAAACATGGATAGAGAATGCACATGTTTGACCACAAGAAGCAATTAAACTTGTTAATCCTAATCTACACCTTGGCTGAACATATTTTACAAAAATATCAACAGGTGCTGAAGGATATGTTGCAGCCAGACCATTTAGACAGACAGTTAAATATTCAATAGCAGGATTAATTTGGCTAAAATTTATGATTCTAACTTGGAAAGTTTTGCTTAAGGTTGCCAAAAGGGACAACATTTCATTTAGTATATAAATAGTACCAGAGTGGATTGATTTAAGTCATGATTTAAATATAAAAGAATAAAAATCAGATTTCTTGATTTAAATCAAAAACTTCTCACTATGCAAAATAACAACAACATGATTTTAAACCTTGTAGACTAAAAAACTTAAATCCATGTTCCTATTATCTTGCACACCATGAACTTTCAGGAACACAGTTTGACACCAATTCTTAAATGTAACATTGATGTTTTGAGCTCATACACCACAGCTAAAGCATTTAGCAACCATTTCAACTGGTCGCAAAAGGAATCCTGTTTGGAAATTCTATCAAGAATTACAAACTGATAAAACTGGAATGAGAGTTAAATTCGTAGGTTGCAGGAAAGAGCTACAGGGTCTTGTGGTTTGAATGAAGCAGCACTTAATAGCATGTAAAAATTGAGATGACATCATTAACTAATGAGAGTGAAGAAACTGATTTGCAAACATAACCTTCCATTTCTCAAACAGAAAGTTTGGATCCACAGATACCCAAGTCTCACCTGGCTTTCAATCAAACTTGGATTCACGTGCAATCAAGACATCAAACTTGCAGAAAAGATAATTAGATGAAGAATTCGTAAGTCTCATTTATGCAACCACCACCACATTTCAGTATGTAGAATACCCAAGGTTTGCTCAAATGATATCAAAGCTGGGACCAGGTTATAAGGTTGCTAAGTTGAAATGAAATAGGAAATTAATTGCTTGACACTATGTACAGCAAAGAATGCTCTAAACCTGTAGAAATCTTTCAAGGAAACACAGTCTAGATGGGTGGAGAAATATTACCAATGATATAATTATTTGCACATCTATAACTGATGCTTAATGAGAGTCATACCTTATTGATACAGTGGACACTTCTGAACACACATGTGATGCTGAGTATCATAGTGAACTGGCCAAATCTTCCATGGAAGATTACAAGATCACGCTTAACCCTATGACTACCAAGTCAGTGTAGGGCCCTAATATTGGTATTGTTATATTTTGTTCCCAAACTAAAACTAGTGGGTGAAATTGTTTGATATTTGACAAGAACCTTCCAAAAAGTATGTAGTTTCAGAAAAATAAAATATTTAATTTTGATTTTTTCTACTATTTCTAATAAAAATTCATTATTTAATGCAGTTATTTGCACTCACTCTGAATAGTTCACCTGTGACATGGATTTTGAGTATAAAAATACTATTTATTATCTGAAAGTTTCATATTTTAATTGCATAATCTGTAGAACTTCCTAAATTAATATCAAAAGTTTTTTTAAGGTAAATATTTATATTTCATTTTCCATTTTCTTTACTATGCTATTATCCTCAACATACAATGCAATGAAATGTTTAAAATTAAGAAATGGAAATATGTACTTACCTTTGTAGAACAGTCTTAAATATCTTCTTTGAGTCATAAGCATAATTAGTTTTAATATTTTATTTTTCTTTCCTGTTCTTTACTATGTGTTATTTATGTTAAAACATGTCAATGGGTACTCGTGGGTGATAGAATGGTATGAACTGCAGAGATACTTTAGTCTGTCAAAAAATTTTTTTACTTGCTTGATAATCTTAAGCCTTGCAGAGTGAGGCAAGGCTTTGATTATTTTATAAAAATGATTAAACCTTTCAAATATGAATAGGGTTTAACATGATCAAAGTATTATTGCTGATGTTGTTGAAGCATGGAAAATTCCTTTTCAAGATCTAACAAATATTGAATATCCTACAGATGTTAAAGTAATTCTTCAACTGCCAAGCATAAGCAATAACCATAGTTCATTACCTGAATATCAAGGAAGTAAGTTAGCATCAGAGGAAGTTTAATATGTTATGAACTGGGATGCAGGCACCTATCAAAATGTCCCATTCCTTCTTCTAACCATTATTAAATACAGAGCTCAAACCACTATGTTTCAACCAATACATGGATTATAGAAAATGTCTTTATGGATGTTAAAACAATTCACTGGTGGATATCATTAAAAAATGAAATCTGTCCAGCAGTACTTAATGTAGTTTGCCAGCCCTTAATTGCATCTGCCTCAACAGCAGGATTGGAATGGAAAGGCTTTTTTCTGTATTCGGATTTGTTAAGCCACAAGTGTGGAATAGATTGAGATCTGAGAAGGCAGCCAAAATTGTGCTTTTAAAAAGCACTGAACACTAGTGAAAAAAGATGACAGAATTAATCCTTAAATATGTAACAGCCACTGTACTTAGAAAATAAAGCAGTTTACAGAGAAAATGAATATTTTTAACCCTATTGCAATGGGTCACATGTCAAAGGCCATGTCATTGCGTTTGACTTGCATTCAAAATTTTATTGAACTACTATTTTCTGAATCTATGTCAATAAGTTTGGTATCAAATTGTTGATTATAATTCATATTTCATTATTATACATTAGTTAATTTATTAATTTAAAAGTAAATATTAAATAACATAGTTAAACATCAATTTATCTGTGTCACGTGGTGTGTTGAATGCAGCACTGGTTGAAATTAGATGTTTGTGATGTCAAAATACAAAATCTACAGTTTTGTACGAATTAGGAACTCAAACTACTGATATTGGCAAGCTAGAATGTAAAATAAGAACCTCTATCTTTTCTATTTGCTAAGATATTGCTCCTGTACTGAATGAAACACAGTGGCCCCGCCCATCCATTTCTATTTTTGGAAAAGGTCCCTTATATACGCTTACTTCTATATATAACATGAATAACCAATCAAAGCTCAGAATGTTCCCTTGTGGTTTTCTCAGCCATTTTGACATATTATTGTGCTAATTTCGTTCTTTCCACACACGATTTCAAACAATGAGGTAAGTCTTTAGTGAGCTCAAAATTTAATATTTTTTTAGACCAAAATACAATTTAGTTACTATGCTTGATAAATTATAGTAGAGATCTATGGCATCGATATAGTAATTTATGATTTTTTTTATTTATTCAAATGTATGTATAAACCCCCCCCCCCCAAAAAAAAAAATTTCATATCCTCCACGTGCAAAATTTTTAAAGGCTTAGCAATCTGCATGAAGCAGCAACCGAGTACAAAGGTTGTAACTAGAAGAGTTAATTGTGTACTTTACTTCTTTATTTACTGTTCTGTTTTAGGAAAAATATGTTTGAGAACTTCAAAATAGCAATAATCTATATACATATATAATGTATATGAATTGAAATGTCACTGTATTTTACAAAACACTAGTGCACAAAATCACAGCCAAGACAGGTCACTTTGTGAAGACTAAAGGCCAGTTATACATTATTATATATGGTACCATGAGTGCATGTGCGCCCCATCATTGTAACTTCTGTATTTAGCCAGGCATGGCTGGAAGGTCAATATAATAAAAATAATAAATATATATAAATGTATGTTATGAGATTTAAGCTATTTGGACTAAAAAATTTTTTTTTGTGTTATAATTTGTAGTCATTTAAGAACGAAAAAAAAACAATTTATATTTTTTCCTAATTTTTATTGAGGTAATGAACTTGGCCAAGTCGAACTAACCCAATGCAGTGGTGAAATATCAAATAAGAAATTTAGGTTTTTTCCAAAAACAAATTTGATAATTATCTGGAGAATATAAAGATTTTGCTTGGAAAATTAGAAAATGTTCTAATGCATTAAAGTATTTTTAATCGTTGGATAATCAACATTTTGAAAGAAAAAGGTTTACAAGAAAAATCTTTAATTAAAAAATCTTAATACTTGATTTAAAAACCTGATATTTTGTGTACGAGAACCTTGCAATATTTACCAGTGACCTGCAAAATTTTGTAAAGATGTGCTTACATTATCAAAAATCATAGTATAATTACTATCATAGATACTTTTGTGGTTATGCACTGGGTGGATTCCACCCAGCCCGTAATGAAAGAGTTAAGATGAAAATCTTGTGTTTAAATCAAGGTATAGAAGGTATCTGACTTAAATAAATAAAATCAAACAATCATATTAAAAAAAAATTTAAATCAAGTTTTTTCCACCCTACATAGTACCAATGAACTTAGCATACCTCATAAAAGTAAGATCTGCAGCTTCATCATCACTACTGTTACTTAGAGGCTGAAGATTTAGAGTATGCAGGAAAGGAACAAGAGAATTATATTAGGTCCTCAAGAAATTAATGTCTGGGTTTGGAACACTTTTATTAACCTCCCCCCAAAAAATATACATCACGTATAATAGTTAAATGAACTGCATAAACGTCACATTATATAATGTGTAAAGTTTAGTATACTTTAATTCCTTATAATGATGGCACACGATAAGACACACAATCGGCATGTAGTGGTGTTTGAATTCAAGAAGGGAAACAATGCCACAAAGAATATCATTGTAAGTGTCAATGATGGTTTAGCAAATTTCATTCAGATGACTTTAGCCTTGAAAACTGTTGGAATTTATATTGATACTCTGAAAATGCTTGTTGAGTCTAACCCAAGCTAACACACTTGTGAAATGGTCCTGAAATTGCATGTCTCTCATGAAACAATACGTAAACATCTATGGAATATGGGAAAACTATGTAAAGAAGGTGTTTGGGTGCCTCACGAACTCTCCGATGATAATCGCTTCCAACATGTGAATGTTGCTTCGTTTCTTCTGGCGCGTAATACACGGAAACCATTTTTGGACAGAGTTGTCACCAGTGGTGAAAAATGGGTTCTCTATGCAAATATTAAATGCCAAAAACAATGGCTCAGTCCTAGGCAAAAACCACTTCTGATCCCCAAAACCTGGACTCCATCTGCGGAAAGTGATGCTTTGCAATTGGTGGGACATCAAAGGAGTAATTCATTTTGAACTCCTCAAATCACAGCTAACTGTCAATGCAGAGATCTATAGTCAGCAACTGGAACATTTAAATGAAGCCCTTCATCAGAAACACCCTTCACTTGTCAGTCGGAAAGATGTTCTTCTCCACGACAATGCACGTCCACATGTGGCATGTTTGATGCAACACAAGATTATAGAGTTGGGTTGGGAAGTTCTCCCCCACCCACCATATTCTCCAGATATGGCACTGTCAGATTACCATTTTTTGTTTGTTGTAACATCGTCTTAATGGGAAAATGTATGCAAATGTGGAAGATGTTAAATAGGACATTGACATGTTTTTTTGCTTCATAGCAAAGTGATTTCTTTAAGTCTATCTCCATGGGTACCCTTTACTGCACATTACACAAGGTTTTAGTGTCTTACATTAAAAATTTTATTATACTACTTTTTGTTTATGTTATACCAATTGGAATAGCATAAAATCTTAGCTAATATTCATATTAATAGTATACAAGTTTTAAGTTTTTAATTATACTAGGAAATATATAAAAAAAATCCTGAATTTCTACTAGTGTGACACATGTGACATATTTTGTCTTAGCATGTCATCATCCCTATTATATTCATCACCCCTCGAAAATGTACAAAGTTAAATGTAAAATACTCTTTATAAAATCACTATTTCTCAAACAGACCATAATTTTTATGGCCTTCAATTTTGTCTTGTTACAAAGCTATCAAAGAGAAAATCAAACCACTCCTGCCACATTAACCTGTCGCATCCTCTCTCACAATTAGTTGATAGTTCTCTCTTACGTTTAATTATATATTACCTATAACCAATAGAAAGTCAGAGTTTTCATCTATCAAATGGTGAATTGTATAATGTTGTGTTCTGAACAGATAACTGTTAATTTCACTCAGAATAGCAACATTGTTCCCACAGGAAAGTTAATGACTAGCTTGGATGAATTTGTAAAGACTAGTCGCATAGTTAGAAAGCCAGGACAATTTTCAGAAGTAAGTGAATTTGTCTACTTTTTGCATGTTATTAGTCTATATTCTTTGGT
>NW_013666394.1:17351-26287 GCF_000517525.1 Limulus polyphemus
ACGAAAAGTATTTTTAATTTTAACATGAAAATTACTTTGCACACAATCTATTCAAAACAAATACTCTCTCTCTCTTTCTCTCTCTCTCTCTCTCTCTCTATATATATATATATATATATGGACAATTCTTTATTTTATTTTATTAAAAATACCTCACAAAGAAATATGACTTTTTTTGTATGTGAAAGACTCGTAATATTAACTGAAAGACTGCCAAATTTCGTGAAGATATACTCAATATACAGTTATAAGTAATAAATTTATATGAACTTTAAATGAGTTCAAAAGGTCATGTGACTCGGTCAAATTGACCGACCCTGTGTTGAGAGAGTTAATCAGGGCATTAATAACCTGATTGTAAGATGGAAAAGCATCATCGATAAGAATGGAGACTTTCATTTAATAAATGTTTTGTTTTGATATATAAGTTGTTCGGGTTTTTTCATCTAAAAAAAGATACATTAATTTCTTGACTACCTAATACATCGCTTTAACTTTTTCTGCCTAGGTGTCATTTACTACGCATGCCATGAGTTTTTAGTGACTTACATTCCAAGTTTTATTCAACAACTTTTTCTTTATACCAGTTAGTCTAGCATAAAATTGTAGCTAATAATCCATATTTTAATGGTATTATATGTTTTTAATTTTATAAGGCAATATTTAAAAAAACCTGGATTTCCCCAAGAGTGAGAAATGTGACATACTTCTGTAGGCATTCCCTCTTCTCTATTTTATTTACCATCCCTCCAATAAGTGCAAAATTTGACATAAATTACATATTTACTGAAATTCTGCCACATTTTGTGAAGATATACATACTATATTAAAAGTTAGTAGTATCAAATATAATGACTTTAAATGAGTAGAAAGTGGTCACATGGTTTCTTAATTTGGTCCGAACTCATGTCTAGAGAGTTAAAGGATGCCTGCTGTGCAGTATCAAACAGGAGATGACAACTGAGGTTGAGTAAAATCTTAATTTCGTATTTTTATATACTATGTTTTTAATCACTAATCAAATAAAGTTAACCAAGCTACAAATATTTTGTATTCTTGTCTTAACAGGTAAAAATAAAAGAGGGAAGGCTAGGCTTGAACCAGCCGACTTATGATTTGAATGCATGCCAGATCGTGCAAGCGAAAACCCTGGATATAATGCTATGCCTGAACTTTTGCAACCAAAATTAATTTCTCAGCAAAAATTTCTCAGAAACATTAAATTATTGCCTAGTATTATAATGGCACAATTAGTTTGAGAAAATTTTTTGAATAGAAAAAAACTTGGATAATCGAGACACTAGTGTAGCCCCCATTTCCCAGTACAGACATTAGTGAAGTTAGGCACATCTGGCTTTTGAGTTCTTTGGGCTGACTCCTAGATCTGTGAAAATATTTGTTGAGGCCTGCATTAACCCATCACTAAATATATAAGCTTGTGTACCTTATTGCAGCTATCCTCTCATTGAAGAAAATTTCTGTAGGTTTCAAACAAATACAAACTAACAAAACACATACTTTCACAATTCACGATGAAAGGAACTGAAAGAAAAGTTTACTATGGAAATTATAAAAATAGCTTTTAAACCTTTATATGTATATATATATATATATACTTTATTAAAATTTTGCTCTGTCCAATAATTATTCAACTTTCTTTATAGTTGTTTTAAAAGCTGTGTTTTATTATAAGTGATTAAACCTTTCAAGATGGGTCACGGGTGGAAGGCCATGTCATCTCGTTTGTTGACTCGCACTAAAAATTTTATTGAACTACTATTTCATGAATTCATGTCAATAAATTTGGTATCAAACTGTAGATTATAATTCAAGTTTTAGTAATACATATTACTAAATTTCTTATTTTAAAAGTAAATATTAAAAAAAAACATAAACAAAGATTTTTGTGTGTCATGTGGTATGTTGAATGCAGCACTGGTTCAAATTAGATGTTTGTGAAGTCTATAGTTTTGTAAGAATTATTGACAAGCTAGAATATAAAATAAGAGCCTTATCTTTTCAATTTGCTAAGATATTGCTTATGTCATAAATCAAACACAGTCGTACCCCGTCCACCTCTATCCATTTTTGGAAATGCTCCCTTATTTACATTTACTTCTATATATGACATGAATAACCAATTGAAAGCTTAGAATGTTTTCCTAGTGGCTTTCTCATCAATTTTAATGGGCTTGGTGCCATTTCTTTCTTTTGAACCAATATTTCAATGTGGTAGGGTGTCTTTAATCTGCTCGAAATTTAATATTTTTTTAGACTAAAATACATTGTAGTTACTAAGCTTGATAAATTATAGTGGAATTCTATGGTATTAATGTAGTAATTTATGATTTTTTAGTTATTCAAATGTATATATTAAACCTAAAAAAATATTTTGTTTCATATCTTCCATGTGCAAATTTTTTCAAGTGTTAGCAATCGTGTACAAAGGTCATAACTATAAGACATAATTGTTTGCTTTATTTCTTTAGTTACTGTTCTATGTTTTAAGAAAAATAAGTTTAAGAAATTATTTCAAAATAGCAATAATCTATATACATATATAATGTATAATAATGGAAATGTGAAATATTTTACAAAATACTACTCTACTAAAACACAGTTAAGGTATGTTACTTTGTAATGACCAAAGGTCAGTTTTATATTATTTGATACAGTAACGAATACACATGAGACGCTTCATTGTAACTTCTGTATTGTTAGCCAGGCATGGCTGAAAAGTCAATATAATAAAAATAATAAATATATATAAATGAATAATGTTATGAGATTTAAGCTATTTAGTTTAAACATTTATGTTTTCATTTTATAATTTGTGTTCATTCTAGAATGAAAGAGGCATAACTTATATTTATTTCCTAATTTGTTTTGGTGGTTGCTAGATCGGTCAAATCTACCGAACCTGTACAGAGATTAATTATGGAAGATAACAGATAAAATGTAAAGTTTTTTCTTAAGAAATGTTTGATAACTATCTGGACATTATAAAGGTTTCGCATATGAAATTTCAAAATTTTATGATGCAAAGAAGTATTTTTAATCTTAAAATGAATATTACTTTGCACGACAGATAGGCAACATGCAAAAAGATAAAAAAGACATGATAAAAACATTGGTTTATAAACCTTAAAACTGAGTAAAAAAACTTGATATTTTGTGTATGAAAGAATTGTGATGCTTACTGATAATCTGCCAAATTTTGTTAACATTTGCTTACTAATTTAAAAGTTACAGCATGAAAACTATATAGTTAAATTGCTTGATGTGGCAAAAACTAAGGATTTGCAACTGTTTCCAAGAAATGGATAATATATTTTCAAGGGGTGATAGGTTCTTAGTTAAAGACCACAGACAATAGGGCATTTTTCGTGCTTGATTGTGTATATCATATCACAATGAAAGGAAATGCGATTAAAAAAAAAGTCACAAAACACTCAAGCTCTTGTTTTCCAGGCCATATTTGGTTATGGTTGGTTGGAAAACTAGCGTAAGTGCTACATAGAGAACTGGGTGGGCAAACCTACATCACATATGGTAAACAAAAATCAGGACAGCAGGTGTACAGGAAGATGGATATAATATGTCAATAACACCGCATATGTTTGAACCAGAGCTTGCAGATGATAATGTGTCTGATGTTGGCTGAATTGGACGAGGACTGGTGGTTGTCTGATCTTTCTTTGTATGGAATTGTGTCAATAGTTATATCATAAAAGACTGGTTTACACTGCTAATGTAATGAAAATTGTATGAAATTTGTATCTGTCAGTATGGTCACATGGATGTCAATATAAATTCTAGTTAATATTTGTTTTTCAAGTGATGAATCTAGATTTAGATCTGATATCAGCTGATGGACTCCTGATATAGTATTCTGCACAGGCTCCAATTTGTATGCATATGACTAAGTATAAATTAGGACTGGAAAAGCAAACATAGCTGAGGTCATATTCCCGTAATTGATATTGTAGATCTAGCATTTTTTTGTGTTGCATATTGATAACTCCAATTAAATTTCATAAAGTGTTACAAGCATGAAAAATAAATAAAAAAAATACAGTTGTTTGTCTGTGCCATTTTTTTTGTAAATGATAGTTGTACAGTGAAATTTCTTAAATATTTTTTGTTTGAGCAGATTTACTGGTGTGTTTATGAAACATGAGTGTTTGCTAACAATTCTATATTGTACTTAAAATGTTAGCTAAAGCATGAGCTTACCCTGTATGCATTTTGTTTTCAAACAGCTTATTGGGCATGACTATCATCACTGTTATTGGTCTGTGAACAAAAGCGTGATGTACCACTGGCATGAGCCTGGTTGCTACTTGCCCTGCTTGATGGATCTCCCTCAAACTTTGGATACACATTGGGCACTGCATTTTTCTTTAGCACAATTTTTTTTTGCAAATCTCATATCAAATTGTAGTATATTTTCAAATTCTGATGCCAAAAAGTGTTCACTACATACGTGGCAGCATTCAGTTGTACTCCATTTATCACGAGTTTTGTTCAGGCCGTGTGCTATTTTCTGTCTGACGTAGGTGGAAACTTGTGCATAGATACCTCCTTTTCCTTGGGAAAATTCCCACATCCATAAACAACACAGCAAAAAAACCATAGTTGTCGTTGTTCTGGAACAACTTACAAATAACTGTATTCACAACATCTGTCAAATGAAATTTGTCCTGATAAAAAAAATTAATTGTTTTCACATAATCCGAGTTTTCCTCCCGGAAAATGGTGCACAGAGAGGAAGACAAACACGACTGGCCTTATTCACTTTGAATGATGCCACTTGTCTCTGACCCAATTTTTCAAGCAAGTAATTGCAAAGGCTGACTTTTGCACTAACTTTGGGAGTTTGTAGATCTGGGGTGGGGGGCAAATTTTTGAAAAATGGATTGGCTGTAATTTTTAACTTATTTCTACGGCACTTAAATATAAATACTTTTTGTATTTTTTGGAAATAAATAAGACGTGAAAACATCAAAATTCTTGTTATTAGGTCTTTATACACACACACACATATTCTTGTAACTGTATCTTTTTTGAGGGTCTATGTACTTTTTTTTCACACAACCATACAAATACAGGTCACGTTGTTCTTTGGACAACTTGGAAATTTTCTTGAAATCGAGCCCTGTGAAAGTAATATACATTTATCAGTAGTGCTAGTACGGGTCTAGTTGGAACCCCTTAACTCTCTCAATACAGACTCACTCAATATGCCCGACCACGTGACCTCTTTGTACTTGTTTAAAATTTGTATAGATTTAATATTTCTAACTTTTAATATGGTGTGTATATCTTCATAAAATTTGGCAGTCTTTCAGCTAATATTATTATTATAAATTTTACTTAGGTGATTACATTCATGAGTTTGAAGGTAAGTTTCATAGCCAGCATTACTGGTTGGACTGATAGTGATTGAAATGATGTCGAAACTAGATCTGATGTTAATTATTTAAGCATAGATTTTTATATTTTAGAGCAATGATGTGATGAAATGGCTTTTATTACAGATATGAGTTAATAGATTTACCATCAAAAATGTTTTAAGTATCATATCGACTTGGTCTGTTTAAAACCTGTTACATTAGGTTGACAAATTTTTCTATGAATGTAGCCTAATGCATACCAGTAACCACAGTGACTTAGATGTCAACAATAAGTGTCATAAACATAATCATTTAAAATTTCTAAATTAAATATGCCTACATTACTTGTTGCCTTTATGTATATGAACTGCAGTTAGATCTAGATTTATGAAGTTTTTAAAATACAATTAAGCAGGTTCAAGTATGTCAAAACTTTTGAAATGCCAACTATTTAGCCCTATGTTATAAGGTACCTATACATTTATTGCTTGGCTAATATTAATAGTACGTCTAGATCTGTTAAATTAGTATAACAGAATCATAGATCTATGCAATTGTAGTTCTTAAAGACCAATGTTTCAAAGGCATACATCAAATAACTACATCTAGGAAAACAAATTTAATTGTGTATATTTTAGGCCTATTTATAAAAGCCCACATGGCCATTGGCCCAGAATCAATACATAGGGAGAGACCTATAGATTGAACAGACTGTTTACTTTGTAACCTACAAAAACAAATTATACAATATAGGAATGTGTATTTCAAGTATAGAATTTTCAGTCCTTGGTAGCTTGCACATAGATATTTATAATATTAATTGTCACTTGACTTATTACTAATACCAGTTAGATATATAGATATATATGTACAACTAACTTACCTTGTAATAGAGGCCTCCATTTCGCTTAATAACCAAAATCCATTTCTTCTTTAAGTCTTTATTTGATGGGAATTGATGGAAAGATATGTTTTTGTATCATTTGACACTTGTTTTTCTTTATAAAGCCAGCCATTGCTGCAATTCTGCACCGAGAAATGGACTATGTTGTTAGCACTAGCATTGAATGTGATTTATGCCTATGCAGATCAAAGAAAATGTGGAATGTCTGTTTCATACTTTATAAGTTTTATGTTTATTTTATTACAGAAAAGTTAATTAACAATGTCATTCCCACCGCATGGGCCACCTATGACATGTCCAGGGATGCCACCTCTTCCTCCAATGATGCCACCACCCTACACTATGCCTCCAATGGGTAAGTATTGGATTTTAAACAAGTTATAATTTTTTATGGTATATTCAAGTAAAAAAAAAAGTACATCTTGCAGTGCAATGCAGGGCTAAAAATTTGATTACATCCAGTGCTGACAAAGCCTTTTGCTGAATACCAGAGCTCGTCAGGCTGGCTGGGATGTGACAGAAACAGAATTGGTGTTGAGTTGCTATTCCTATTATCAAATTAAATGGACAACAACTGTTATCATGTGAACTAGATTAAGTTGGTGAACTGTAATATATCGATTTTGTCATTTACAAATTAGAATTATGGTAACGATAATAGCACATTATTAGTTTATTTGTTTTTACACCATTTACTTATTATTTATTTTTGCCTTTTTTATTAACTTGATGAACCAGTAAGTATGATTTTCTCAACCTTAATTAAAAAAAAAAAAAAATATATAATTGTCATTGTTGCTAGAAAGTTTGTTTTTTAAATACGTAAGAGCAGTGATTGCCCTGTGTGGAATGACAGAATGAAAAGTTTTTTCATTAACTCACATAAAAAATAATTGAATAAGATGAGACCATCCAAGATTTCAGTGTTTTTAGTTAATAAGTTGAAAACATATTACTTAAATGAGATTTTATATTGCAGTAGTAGTATTCAATGAACTTTAGAATTTATTCTTTCCTTTTCCAACATTCTTAATAGCAGATTTCTATTTTGACTACTAGACTCTCAAGTCAAGTTATTAAATATGTCATATTTGGAATTTGTCTGGAGATAAAGGCCTAGATTATAGGCATCCTTTGTGTGCACCTTTCTTTTTTTTCAAGTAGCTACTAATATATTTGCTCAGTTTGTTCATAATCTTGTATCATAACAGCAAAAAACAAAATCAGCTGTTCTAAAAATCCATTTTGATATTTCAAACCAAACATAAATGTATAAATAGTTACTTAATTTGTCAAATGTTACAAATTTATTATTATTGGCCATAATTATTTTTTATACTTTTCTGTGTTTTCTTCCCATTATTCAAAGAAAGAACTACAGGGCAACATGTTTTGTGAACTGCAAGTCACAAAAAAGTGAATGTTTTATTAAAGCACTGTTGCGCATGCTTGAGTATTGGTAATGTGATTACAAATACTAATATATTTTATTATTTTGGAGCATAAAGATACTTATCACTGGGACAAGTGAAATCAAAAATCTCATCATAACAAAATTTGTACTTGTTAGTGACATAAGGGCAAGCCTAATTTAGAAACCTCGATGGAATGAGCTAATAAATTTGAAATTACTTAATGTGGTATTATGCAAATCCTTTCAGATTTAACCTTAACCCTTTAGATGCTATAAAAATGTTTCCCCATAATGCATTTAATTACACACTCAAAGGGTTAAGAAATATTTTTATTTATAAAATTAGTATTTGTATAAAATTTCTAAGCCTACTGGTATTTTTTCGTTATATAAGTGTCATGCAGGAAGGTGTGATGTTTTAAACTTTGAATTCATAATATGTTTACACACATAAGAATTATTTTGAGAAACATTTTAATTTAATAAGCTAATTTTATACTTTTGTGTTTTAAAATTCATATTTGAAAGGTTTAATTTTTTTAATTTATGCTTTGCTTTGATCAACTGGCATTCATGAGGTTAGCAAGTGCAAACAACATTTTGCTGGAAGCTAAACCGTCTCTGCTAAAGTTAACATTATATCGCCTGCTGGCACCTGTTGATGTGTGTCAACATAAAACATTAAGAATTAACTATAAGTGAAAAGGTAATGATGTGAAATTGTGCATTTGACCCAAAGAAGATATTGTAAGATTATTCAATGAAGAGATGAAAGGTATGTCTATATTTCCATTTTTTAATTTTAAACATTTCATTGCAATATATGTTGATGATAGTAGCTAGAGTTAGTGATGTTGTGGAGGAAATGGCAAATATAATATTTACATTTACCTTAAAACTTTTGAGTGAGGTTCTAGAGACTATGAAACTGAAATGTGAAACTGTAGAATTAAAAAATAGTATTTTTATATTTAACACGAAAATCACCTTGTAGGTGAACTATTTAGAGAGTGAATGCAAATAACTACATTAAATACCAAATGTTTAGTGTAAATAACAGAAAACAATCAGAATTGGATATTTTATTTTTCTGAAACTACATACATTTAGAAAGGTTATTGTATATCTTCAAACAATTTCATCCAATAGTTTCAAAATAAGTTCAAATATCGTAATCATTTCTTATAAATACCATTTCCTAATGTAATTTTCCAAGATATTA